>NW_026521821.1:0-61022 GCF_021234435.1 Artibeus jamaicensis | reverse complement strand
TCCCATTCGATATAGCAAAAAGAAAAATAAAATATCTGGGAATAAACCTAACCAAAGAGGTAAAAGACCTGTATGCAGAAAACTACACAGCACTGAAGAAAGAAATCAAGGAAGACACAAACAAATGGAAACATATACCTTGTTCATGGATTGGAAGAATTAACATCATCAAAATGTCCATACTACCCAAAGCAATATACAGATTCAATGCAATACCTATTAAAGTACCAATGGCGTATTTCACAGACATAGAACAAACACTTCAAAAATTTATATGGAATCATAAACGAGCCCGAATAGCAGCTGCTCTTTTGAGAAAGAAGAACAAAGTAGGAGGGATCACAATACCTGATATCAAACTGTATTACAAGGCCACTGTAATCAAAACAGCCTGGTACTGGCATAAAAACAGGCACATAGACCAATGGAACAGAACAGAGAGCCCAGAAATCAACCCAACCCTCTACAGTCAATTAATATTCGACAAAGGGGGCAGTAACATAAAATGGAGTAAAGATAGCCTCTTCAGCAAATGGTGTTGGGAGAACTGGACAGCTACGTGCAAAAAAATGAAACTTGAGCACCAACTTACACCATACACCAAAATAAATTCAAGGTGGATAAAAGACTTAAATATAAGCCATGACACCATTAAAGTCCTAGAGGAGAACATTGGCAAGAAAATCTCAGATATTCCACGCAGCAACATTTTTACGGATATGTGCCCTAGAGCAAGGAATATAAAGGAAAGAATAAACAAATGGGATCTCATCAAAATAAAAAGCTTCTGCATGGCTAAAGAAAACAGTATTAAATTAAAAAGACAACCAACTGTATGGGAAAACATATTTGCCAATGATACCTCAGACAAAGGTTTAATCTCCAAAATATACAAAGAACTTACACGACTCCACTCTAAGAAGACACCCAACCCAATTAAAAAATGGGAAAAGGACTTGAGCAAACACTTCTCCAAGGAGGACATACAGAACATTCAGAGACACATGAAGAGATGCTCAATATCGTTAGCTATCAGAGAGATGCAAATTAAAACCACAATGAGATACCACTTTACACCAGTCAGGATGGCTATCATAAACAAAGCAACAAACAACAAATGTTGGAGAGGTTGTGGGGAAAAGGGGTCCTTAGTTCACTGTTGGTGGGATTGTAGACTGGTACAACCATTATGGAAAACAGTATGGAATTTTCTCAGAAAAATAAAAATTGACCTGCCTTTTGACCCAGCAATTCCACTGCTAGGATTATACCCCAAGAATCCTAAAACATCAATTTCAAAGAACCTATGCACCACAATGTTCATAGCAGCACAATTTACAATAGCCAAGAGTTGGAAGCAACCTAGGTGCCCATCAGTAAATGAATGGATCCAAAAATTGTGGTACATATACACCATGGAATTTTATGCAGCAGAGAGAAAGAAGGAGCTACTACCTTTTGCAACAACATGGATGGAACTGGAAAGCATTATGCTGAGTGAAATAGGCCAGGCATTGAAGGACAAATACCATATGATCTCACCTTTGACAGGAAGCTAAAGAATAAAACAAACAAGCAAACAGAATAAAAACAAAGATGCTGAAATAGAGAACAAGTGGGCAGCGACCAGAGGGGAGAGGGAAGGGAACTTGAGGGGAAAAAGGGGGAGGGATTTTGAGGAACAAGTATGAAAGACACAGAGTTGAGGACTGGGGGTGGGGGGGGGAATGGGAGGGAGGGGGGAGACCGGGCGGGGGGGGGGAAGGGAAAAAAAAATGTACTTGAAAAGTAACTAAATAAAAAAAAAAAATTTGCATCTCTCTGATAGCTAGTGATATGGAGCATCTTTTCATGTGTCTCTGGATCTTCTGTATTTCCTCCTTGGAGAAGTGTCTGTTCAAGTCCTTTGCCTGTTTTTTCATTGGGTTAGTTGTCTTCTTAGAGTGGACTTGTGTAAGTTCTTTGTATATTTTGGAGATTAAACCTTTGTCTGAGGTATCATTAGCAAATATGTTTTTCCATACAGTTGGTTCTCTTTTAATACAACTTTTTTTGTAGCCCTGCAGAAGCTTTATATTTTGATGAGATATCATTTGTTTATTCTTTCCTTGATCTCCCTTGCTCGAGGGGACATATTAGTAAAAATGTTGCTGCGTGAAATACCTGAGATTTTCCTGCCAATGTTTTCTTTTAGGACTTTAATGATGTCACAGCTTATATTTAACTCTTTTATCCACCTTGAATTTATTTTGGTATATAGTGTAAGTTGGTGCTCTAGTTTCATTTTTTTGCACGTAGCTGTCTAGTTCTCCCAACACCATTTGTTGAAGAGGCTAGTTTTACTCCATTTTATGTTACTTCCCCCTTTGTTGAATATTAGTTGACTGTAGAGAGGTTTATTTCTGGGCTCTTTCTTCTGCTCCATTGTTCTATGTGCCTGTTGTTAAGCCAGTACCAGGCTGTTTTGATTACAGTGGCCTTGTAATACAGTTTGATATCAGGTATTGTAATCCCTGTGACTTTGTTTTTTTTTCTTCAAATTAGCAGCTGCTATTTGGGGTTGTTTATGGTTCCATATCAATTTTTGAAATGTGTCATTGGTACTTTAATAGGTATTGAATTGAGTCTGTATATTGCTTTGGGTAGTATGGACATTTTGATGATGTTAATTCTTCCAATCCATGAACATGGTATATGTTTCCATTTGTTTGTGTCTTCCTTGATTACTTTCTTTAGTGTTGTCTAGTTTTCTGTATATAGGTCTTTTACTTCCTTGGTTAGGTTTGTTTCCAGATATTTTATTTTTGTTATATTGAATGGGATTTTATTCTTGATTTCTGCTTCTGCTGATTCATTTTTAGTATACGAAAATGCCTTTGATTTCTGGATATTGACTTTGTATCCCACTGTTTTGCCAAATTCATTTATTAGGTGGAGAAGTTTTTGGATAGAGTCTATAGGATTTTCCATGTACACTATCATGTTATCTGCAAACGGTGACAGTTTTGTTTCCTCCTTTCCTATTTGGATGCCATTTATTTCCTTTTTTTGTCTAATCACTGTGGCGAAAACTTCCAATACTTTATTGAATAGAAGTGGTGAAACTGAACAATCTTGTCTTGTTCCTGATCTTGGTGGAAAAGATTATATTTTTGCCCATTGAGTATGATGTTGGCTGTAGGTCTCTCATAAATGGCCTTTATTATATTGAGGAATGCTCCCTCTATTCCCACTTTGCTGAGTGTTTTTATCATAAATGGGTGTTGTACCTTATCAAAAGCTTTTTCTACATCTATTGATATGATCAGGTGATTTTTGTCTTTGCTTTTTGTTTACATTTACTGATTTGTGAATATTGAACCATACTTGCATCCCTGGGATGAATCCCGCTTGGTCATGGTGTATGATCTTTTTAATGTACTGTTGGATGCAATTTGCCAATATTTTGTTGAGGATTTTAGCATCTATGTTCATCAGTGATATTGGTGTGAAGTTTTTTTTCTTTGTAGTGTCTTTATCTGGTTTTGGGTTTAGGATGATGCTGGCTTCATAAAAAGAGTTTGGGAGTCTTCCATCATTTTGGATTTTTTGGAATAGTCTATGAAGAATAGGGGTTAGCTCTTCCTTAAATGCTTTGTAAAATTCTACTGTGAAACCATCTGGTCCAGGGCTTTTGTGTGATGGGAGTTTTTTGATCACTGCTTCAGTTTCATCTGCTGTTATTGGTCTGCTCAGGCTTTCTGCTTCTTCTTCATTGAGTTTTGGAAGATTGTATTTTTGTGGAAATTTGTCCATTTCACCTAGGTTTTAAATTTCTTGGCATACAGTTCTTCATAGTAATTTCTTACTATCCTTTGTATTTCTGTGGTGTCAGTTGTAATCTCTCCTCTTTCATTTCTGATTGTGTTTATTTGGGTACTCCTTTTTTCTTGATGACTCTGCTTAAAGTTTGTTGATTTTGTTTATGTTTTTAAAAAACTATCTCCTGGATTCATTGATTCTTAGAATTGTGCATTTAGTCTGTATTTCATTTAATTCTGCTCTGATCTTGGTTTATTTCCTTTCTTCGACTTGCTCTGGGCTGTCTTTGTTGTTGTTCCTCAAGTTCTTGTAGGTGTAGGGTTAGGTTATTTGTTTGAAATGTTTCTGTCTTTTTTAGGTAGGCCTGTATTGCTATGAACTTCCCTCTCAGGACTGCCTTTGCTGTGTCGCATAAGTTTTGGGATGTTGTGAGTTCATTTTCATTTGTTTCCAGAAACTTTGATTTCTTCCCTAATTTCATTCTTGACCCATTCATTGTTTGATAGCATTTTATTCAATGTCTGTGATTTGGAGTGTTTGGGGTTTTTTCCTTTTGAGTTAGTTTCCAGTTTCGGTACCTTGTGGTCAGAGAAAATGCTTGGTATGATTTCAACTTTCTTCAGTTTGTTGAGGCTCTTTTTGTGTCCTATCATTTGGTCTCTCTTTGAAAATGTTCCCTGTGCGTTTGAAAAGAATGTGTATTTAGCTTCTTTGGAATGAAGGGCTCTATATATATCAGTTAAGTCCATTTCATCTAGGGCTTTGTTCAGTGCCACAATATCTTTGTTGATATTTTGTTTGGAGGATCCGTCCATTTTTAATAGTGGGGTGTTTAAAATCCCCAACTATAATTGTGTTGCTGTCAATATCTTTCTTGAAGTCCTCTAAGATTTTCTTTATATATTTGGGTGCTCCTATGTTGGGCACATATATATTTATTATGTTTATGTCTTCTTGGTGGATTCTTCCCTTGAGAAGAAGGTCACTTCATGGTCACTTCTTGCCATGAAGTGACCTTCTGGGTCTTTGTTTATGGCCCTTTTTTTTGAAGTCCGTTTTGTCTGATATGAGTATTGCTACCCTGGCTTTTTTTTTTTTTTCCTGTCCATTTGCTAGGAAAATTTGTTTCCAGACCTTCACTTTTAGTCTGGGTAGGTCTTTTGTCTGGAGTTGGGTCTCTTGTAGGCAGCATATGTGTGGGTCATGCTTTCTTATCCATTCAGCTATTCTGTATCTTTTGATTGGAACATTTAATCTATTTATGTTTAAGGTTGTTATTGATAGGTACTTATTCATTGCCATTTTTGTACCTGTGTTCTTTGTCTCTCTCTTTTTCTTCCTTTCCTTAAAGCAGTCCTTTTAGCATCTCTTGCAGAGCTGGTTTGGTGGAGGCGTATTCTTTTAGACTTCTTTTGTCTTGGAAGCTCTTTATTTGGCCTTCTGTCTTGAGTGAGAGCCTTGCTGGGTAAAGTAGCCTTGGTTGTAGGCCTCTGTTTCTCATTACTTGGAATATTTCTTGCCATTGTCTTCTTGCTTGGAGTGTTTCCCTTGAGAAGTCAGCAGCTAATCTTATTGGGGCTCCCTTGTATGTTACTTCCTTTTTCTCCCTTGCTACCATTAAGATTCTCTTTTTGTCTTTGCATTTTGTGATTTTAATGATGATGTGTCTTGAAGTGGGCGTCTTTGGATTCCTCTTGACTGGGATGTTTCCTGGATTTATGTGACTTTTTCTCATCAAATTAGGGACGTTTTCCATCATTACTTTTTCAAATAGATTTTCTATCCCTTACTCTTCTTCTACTTCTGGTATCCCTATTAGTTGGATATTATTGCGTTTCATATTCTCTTGCATTTCTCTAAACCCCTCTTCATTCTTTCTGAGCCTCTTTTTCTTTTCTTGCTCTTTCTGGGAGTTTTTTTTTTACTTTGTCCTCCAACTCACTGATCCGATCCTCTGCTTCATTGATCCTGCTTTTGATTTCTTCCACTGTGTTCTTCAGTTCAGAAATTGTATTCTTCATTTCCTCTTGGTCCTTGTTGATAGTTTCTGTTTCCTTTTTCCTGTTGATATAGTTTGCAGTGAGTTCATTATAGTTCCCCTGTAGTTTCTGCTAGCTCATTGTGAGCTCTTTGAACTTCCTGATAACCAGTGCTTTGAATTCAATATCTGATAGTTGACTTACGTCTATTTCATCTAACATTCTTTCTGAGGCTTCCTCCTTTCCTTTCATTTGTTGATTGTTTCCTTGTCTTCCCATTGTTTGTGAGACTCTTCTTGTTAGCGTCACATTCTTAAATTAATTTGTTCTGGCTTCCTAGGTTTATGATGTGAACTTCTGTGGCATAATACCCGTGAGATTTCGTGGTGTAGTCTTTTTGATCTCCCAAGCTCACTCCTCTTGGGCTGTTCTTTAATTTGACTCTGTGTTTGTCTTTGTGTTTTGGTTGTTTTGGGGTCTTTCTTTTGTGGGTCGTTCCTGCCAGCTGGTTAGCTGGTGGTCCCTCTGCCCCCCACTTGTTTTAATTTGTTGTACTGGTGAGGGGGAGGTTGTGTTGAAGCTTGTTCTTTCGTGTGTACAAGGTTTTGAGAATTCTGTTTTGTTCTTGTTCAGTTGTTTATCTTGGGTAGGTTTCTTCAATATTTAGTTGTATTTCCAGGTAGGTCTTGGATTGAGGTTTGTGTGGTTTCTACTCCCTCCTTCACCTTCTTCTGGTGCTATCTGTTGGTGGTTCCTTTGTTTTTGGGTTTTCTCTTCCAGTAGGTACCCTATTATTCATTGCTTCCACCTACTCTTTTTTTTGTGTGTGATCAGTTGGAGGAGGAAGCAAAATAGTTTATGACAGCAGAAGAGCAACTTATGATATTTACAGTAGCAACCAGTGGAGAAGAGATAGGAGATCTTTAGGCTATGTATAGTGTGAATTGTAATCTTCAGCTCAACCAGCCACTTTTAAAGGATGGAGAGAAGATAAGACTCTTGTTGGGAGGGAAGTCTCGTGATTTGGATTTGGAAAGCAGTGAGGTTGTGGGAAGTCAGATTCTGAAGTAAGAGTAAAGGATAGTAAATATGTGTAGTGTATGAGCAAATAGAGTTAACCACTACAGCAATAAAGCTCAGGAAACTGTGAAGTGGGCTAATATCCGGGAGGGATGTTGTGAAGTATTTAGTTGTATAGAATAGCTATTATTTACAATAATATTAGAGCAACAATTACATGACAGAATTTATGTGATCTGAATAACATGAATAAGGGGTATAGAACTTTTAGTAGTGTGCTAAAGGAACACAAGTGCCGTGAAGTATAGAAAATTAGCAATACACTGTGGAGAAGAGAACAGGGGAAACTTGTCAAAAGATACAGTATAACCAGCCAAGGCAAAGAAGCCTATAGAGAAAGAAGAGGAATACAAAGATACTATTAAAATATAAAAGATGTGAGAAAATGAAAAAAATAATACAAATATGCAGCAACTTGTGGCTTCTCTGCTATAGCAAAGTGAAATTTTCCCTCTGTCTCTGCTGTTGGGATGCCCCCTCTTTGAGTCCAACTCTGGTCTTTTCATAGTTCCAAGTTGTTTGTCTCACTTGTGGTTAAAAGATAAAAATGGCAGGAGAAGGGAGGAAGAAGTGACAAGTTTGGAAAGAAAGGAAGAAGGAATAAGATGAGAAAGAAGGCAAGAGAGGAAAATGGTCTTGAAAGATAAAACAATAATAAAATTAAAAAAATAAAAGATTAGTTAAGGGGGAAAAAAAAAACCTGAAGAAAACATCTCTTGGGGATTCAAACTGGCCAAACTGCTTTTTCTGGTCTCACTGGCTGCAACAGGCTTAGGAGGGATTGGTGTGGCCTTTCTGCAAGCACTCTCCTAAGAACTAGCCTGGGGCCTCTCCCCAGCACCCCATGAAGGGGATCTAGGTTCTCTTCAGAGCACTTTCCCCAGGGGTCATCACCATGGGCTGGGGTGTGGGTGCATACTAGCTCGGCCAGGCTGCCTGGGTCCCATAGGTTCAGGCAAGAACCCTTCCCAGTTTTGTGGGGGAACGCAAGGCCTTCTGCCAAACCTTGGGATCGCTGCCAGGCTGGGTGGGGGGCAGGCCAAGTGGCTGTTGCAGGAGAATACTTAGGTTTACTTTTTAAGAAATTCCTCCTTACGAAAGCCTGCCACTCAGTACAGCCCAATTCTCCAGCCAGACCAGTGACTTTTGGAGCCTGACAATGTGCCTCTCAATTCTCCCAAGCTGGCGACCCCAGACTCCCCGGGTGACCACGGCCCTTTGTCCTTATTCCCCTCTCTGCAACCTTAAGCAACCAGGTCTCTCCCGGTGTTGCCAAAACCTTGCTTGACTTTGGAGGGAGAGAGCTGATGACCTGACTCTCTCCCAAGGAGCTCCCAAAGAGTCTGTGGTAGCCCTGCTGGGCACTGGGCATCAGGTGCCAGGTGTGGGCCTAGGCTGCCGCTGCTCCTGTGTTCACTCCAGACCCTAAGACCCTACTGTCCCGCAGTTGTCTCCTTGCCATCTGGTTTTTCAGTGTCCCCTACAATTTCTGGTCTGTTGTATTCATGTATGCTGGGGAACTGTTAGCTGTTTGCTCTGTTCCTCTGTAGATGGGCCAGGTTTTTCTCTCATATGTACAGGGAGATGTAATCCACTCCATCCTACTCTGTCTCCATCTTCCTTCTGTCTCCATGTAAGTTCTTTGGCTTCCACATTTCCTATACTGTTCTTAACCTCCCCCTGTCTATTTTCTACCTACCACTTATGCTACTTATTCTTGGTACCTTCCCCTTCTCTACTCATCCCACTCTCCAGTTGATAAACCTCCATGTGATCTCCATTTCTGTGATTCTGTTCCTGGTTTAGTTGTTTGCTTATTTTTTTTTAGGTTCAGTTGTTAATAGCTGCGAGTTTGTTGTCATTTTAGTGTTCATATATTTAATGTTCTTTTTCCTTAGATAAGTCCCTTTAATATTTCACAGAATAGGGCTTAGTGATGATGAACTCCTTTAACTTGACCTTATCTGGGAAGCACTTTATTTGCCCTTGTATTATAAATGATAGCTTTTCTGGATAGAGTAATCTTGGATGTAGGTCATTGCCTTTCATGATTTTGAATACTTTTCAGCCCCTTCTTGCCTGGAATGTTTCTCTTGAGAAATCAGCTGATAGTCTTGTGGGAACTTCATTGTACGTAACTGTCTCCTTTTCTCTTGCTGCTTTTAAAGTTCTTTCCTTGTGTTTAATCTTGGCTAGTGTAATTATGATGTGCCTTGGGGTGTTCCTCCTTGGGTCCAATTTCTTTGGAACTCTCTGAACTTCCTGGACTTCCTGAAAGTCTATTTTCTTTGCCAGATTGGGGAAGTTTTCTTTCATTATTTGTTCAAATAAGTTTTCAATTTCTTGCTCTTCCTCTTCTCCTTCTGGTAGCCTGTGATTCAGATGTTGGAAGGTTTAAAGATGTCCTGGAGGTTCCTAAGTCTCTCCTCATTTTTTTTGAATTCTTGTTTCTTCATTCTGTTCTGGTTGAAAGTTTCTTTCTTCCTTCTGCTCCAAACCTTTGATTTGAGTCCTGGTTTCCTTCCCATCATTGTTGGTTCCATGTAGATTTTTTCTTTATTTCACACAAGGCAACCTTCATTGTTGCATGGGTCTTTTTTATGCTGTTGAAGTACACATTGAGTTCCTGGAGCATCCTGATAACCATTGTTTTGAACTGTGTATGTGACAGGTTGGCTATCTGTTCAATGCTTAGTTGTACTTTTTCTGGAGTTTTGAACTATTCTTTCATTCGGGTCATTTTTTTTTTGTCTTGGCAAGCCTGTCTGTTTTCATTTTCATTTAGGTCAAACCGTTTTAAACTTTGTCTTGAGATTTCTTCTTTAATTCATGTTTTATGTAGAAGTGTGTTATAGAAACTTGATATATTTGAGATTTTTCAGTTACCTTGCTGTCTTTGATTTCTAGTCTAATTCCATTGTTGCCCAAGAGCAGACATTGTGTGATTTTTATTCTTTTAAATTTGTGAAAGTGTTTTGCTTTAAATTTATAGATTTGAGAGAGAGAAGGGAGAAAAACATTGATTTGTTTTTCCACTTATTTATACATTCATTTGTTGATTTTCGCATGTGCCTGACCAAGCATCAAACTTGGGATATGGACAGCACTCTACCAAATGAGCTAAACATCCAGGACCATTAAGGTGTGTTTTATGGCCAAGAATGTGGTCTGTATTGGTGAATGTTCCATTTGAGATTGAGAAGAATGTGTATCTGCTGTTGTTGGATCAAGTAATGTATAGATTTTGATTATATTTAGTTGATCAACTATGCTTCTACTGATTTTCTGCCCGTTGGATCTATCTGTTTCTAATAGAGGAATATTGAAGTCTCCAACTGTGATATTGAAGTCATCTAATTCTCTTTGCAATTCTATTAGTTTTACCACTGATGCTCTGTGGTTAGATAGATATACATTAAAGAATATTGTGTCTTAAAGAAGATAAAATTGTGGAGAGGCTCCACCTGTAGGGCCTCCCTGTTCACCATGGATGAGAATAAGTCTATCAATACATAATCTACTTGGAGAGGAAAGGTGGCTGATCTCTCAGTGGAGAAGGGGCAGGAGCCTTTTCCTCAATGGGCTTTCATTGGGTTCAGTCTGCACAGGTAAAGGTAATCAATCATTGTGAGGCAGTAATGGTCAAACAATAGATAACATTCAAAGAACTATGAGGGCTTACTCTGAGTCAGGATCAGTTAGCTAAAGGACTATAAATCTTTGGGAAACAAACTCATTTCATGCTTGGATGCTTATCAGAAAATTGAGGACATTCTTAGCAAAGCAGGGTTTCACAGGATTTTATGCATTCTTTCTTAGGTGTGATCATCCCTGGGAACTGCCCATTCCTGCCCAGGCAGGGCTGCACCACCCTCTGGCATTGTTTCGAGTTTAAGGCAGGCATGGGAAGTAAGGCAGCCAAGAGATTAGGAGACTTCTTGCCAACAGAATGAGGACTCAGAATATGTCAAAGCTGTGGGATGAGGGTCCATAACCCCCTATTTCTATAGTCCCCCAAGCCCTTCCCTGAGGGCCCCTTCATGACCATGCCTGTCTTAGGTCATCCCTCCATTGAGGAACCTTACCCATCATTGGCTGACCAGTCATCTTCCCAGGGCCAAGTAGGCTGAAGAAAAGGTGGCACAGGCTGCCCCCTTATGAGGGAGATAAGCTTTATCTCCTTTGTGGCTTATGGTCCCAAGGTCTCTTTACTCAACCTTAGCCATGGGGGAGTTAGAGCTTCTGAAACCAGGCAGGGTGGTTCCCAACATAAAATAATGGTTTTCTCATTATGTAATACCTTTTTTACCTGATAACTTTCCTTGTTATAAAGTCTGCTCTGTCTGATATTAATATAGCTACTCCTGCTTTCTTTTTTTCATATTTTTATTTATTGATTTTTAGAAAGAGATGGAGAGAGAAACATCAATTTGTTGTTCCAGTTACTTATGCATTTATTGGTTGATTTTTAAATGTATTCTGACTGGTGATTGAATCCGCAACCTTGGCATATTGGGATGATACTCTAACCAACTGAGTTACCCCACCTGGGTCTTACTTCTACTTTCTTTTGTTTAGTATTGCCATGGTATATTTTTCTTCATTTGTTTACTTTAATTTTTTATGTGGCTTTATATTTAACATGGGTTTCTTGGAGACATATATAGTTAACTCTTATATTTTGATCCACTGTAACAATCACTGCCTTTTGATTGGTGAACTTACACCATTGATGTTCAAAGTGATTATTGATATTGTTGGATTAATAGGTACCAGTTTCATTGCTATTTTATCTATGTTGCTGTTCTTTGTTCTTATTTTTATTCTCCCTTTTAGTCAGCCTTTTTGGGTTGTAATTGAGCACTTTAAATTATTTCATTTTTTCTCCTTTCTTAATGTACTCATTATGCTTCCTTTTCCACTTTTTTAAAGGAAAAATATTTTGTAATATATGTTTACAGCTAATCCAAATCAACTTCTAAGTAGTCACTTTAAAGTTAGTGTATCTTATAATAAAAAAATAATCCTAATTCCTCCCTCCCATCCCTTATATCATTGTTGCCATTTATTTCACTTATATAAGCATACATAAGCATATAAACATGTTCATAAAATATACATATAAGCATTTATATTTGAAAACATTGTTGCTTTTATTACTTGGAATAAACTTTCATCTGTTAGCTCAATCAAGAACAAGAGACATAGGGCTTCCCATCAAGATGGCAGGATAGGTAGATACAGATTGCCTCTTTACACAACTGCATCAAAATTACAACTAAAATATAGAGCAACCATCACTTGGAACCATCAGAAATTAAATTGAATGGAACTCTGCCAACTACAGAGTTAAAGAAACCACATGCATCAGGACTGATAGGAGGGTGCAAACATGAAACAGACTGGTCCATCACCCATGTATGGTGGATAAAAATTTGGGAGGCATATCTCAAGAGTGAGGAGCTCCAGCCCCACACCAGGCCTCTCAGCTCAGGGTTTGAGTGGAAGGAAGATAAGTTCCCACAACTTCTGGCTGCAAAAAACAGCAGGGATTGAGTTGGTGGAAGAAAATGCTGGGGCTCCAAACAGTTCCTTTTAAAGAACCCACACATGCACTCATCTACTCAAACTCACTCCCTCTGAGCTCCAGCACCAGGGTGGCAGCTTGAAAGGCACCAGTGGCATATGGGGTAGAACTAAAGTATATGACATTAAGTCAAGCAGAGCACATTTTCCCTTTTCTAAATCCTCCCCCTAGAGAGCCGGCAAGCTGGTGACATATCTGAGACTCCATCACCCTGGCTAAAACTGTCTGGAGCTCTCCAGAGACTCCACCCCACCCAACTTATGAGCCCACCCAAACTGCTTTTCCATACAAACAGTTGGTCTTGCCTCATGCTTCACAACTTCCTAAATCCTATCAAACAAACAACAGTTGGCCTCAGAGAAACCCAGGCACAGCACTGGTTCACAGCTGGCTTCACCTGGAAATCTCCAAGCCCAGCACAAGTAGCAGCCATTTCAGATTGCTTTATAGCTCTGTAAGGGGGGGCCCACAGGTAAAACAGGTTGGGACTGACCTTGGCCTGTACCACCTGGTAAACTCCAGGGCCAGCATATCCAGTGAACAGCTACAGACCACACCAGAGCAACACCACCCTGCCTCTGCACAGCTTCTCCTCTACAGAGAATAGAAGTAGGTGGTAAGGGGTCACAGCCAATCCTTGCATCTGAGTGGCCTGGGTAAATTTCTCCCATTGATCTTCACACAGCAAGCAAGGCTCAACTACAAGAGGAGGATGTTTTCAGTCCATACAAAAGGTGCTCTTTGAGTACCCAGCTTGGGTGATTGGAAAGGCTGTGCATCTGGACCCTACAGGATACCTACTATATTAGGCCACACTACCAAGACACAGAGTCAAAGCAACTCTGCCTAATACATAAAAACAAACACAGGGAGGCTGCCAAAACAAGGAGATAAAGAAACATTGCCCAAATGAAAGAACATATCAAAAGTCCAGAAAAAGAGCTAAATAGAGATAAGATAAGATAAGATAAGATAAATTGCTAACTAGAGATAAGCAATCTATCAGATGCAGAGTTCAAAACACTAGTTATAAGAATGCTCAAGGAACTGAGCGAGGACCTCAACAGCTTGAAAAAGTTGCAGTCAGAAATGAAGGATACACTAACTGAAATAAAGAACAATTTACAGGGAAACAAAAGTAGAGGTGGGGAGCTGAAATTCAAATCAATGATATGGGACTTAAGGAACTAAATAACCAAAAGGAAAAAAATTAAAAAAAAATAAGGATATTATAAGCAGCCTCTGGGACAACTTTAAGAGGTCCAACATTCACATCAAAGGGGCACCAGAAGAAGAGAAAGAGCAAGAAATTGGAAATCTATTTGGAAAAAAAGATAGTGAAAGAAAACTTTCCTAATTTGGTGAAGTAAATAGACATGAAAGTGCAGGAAGCACAGATAGTCAGAAACAAGATGGATGCAAAGAGGCCCACATCATAATTAAAATGCCAAAGGTTAAAGACAAAGAGAGGATCTTAAAAGCAGCATGAGAAAAGCAGTTAGTTACCCACAGGAGAGTTCCCACAAGACTATCAGCCGATTGCTCAAATTTTGCAGGCAAAAGGGATTAGCTAGAAATACTCAAAGTCATGAAAAGCGGGGATCTACAGCAAAGAATGCTCTACCCAGCAAAGGTATTATTTAGAATTGGGCAGATAAAGAGCTTCCCCATTGAACATACCCATGTTCAAGGGACTTATTTAAGAAAAAGATCAAAATTATGAACAATAAAATGACAAAAAGTACAAATTTATCAACAATTAAATCTAAAAAACAAAGTAAACAAGAACAGAGACAGAATATGGTTACAGACAGCCTTTTGTTATTCAGTGGGATGAGGGTGTGGGGGAATGTGTGAAGAGGTGAGGGAATTTAAGAAGTACAAATGGATAGTTACAGAATAGCCATGTAAAGTACAGTATAGAAAATGGAGTAGTCAAAGAATTTATATGAATTACCCATGGACATAAAAATGGAGGGGAGCCCTGGCTGGTGTAGCTCAATGTGGATTGAGTGTGGGCCTGCGAACCAGAGGATCGCAGTTCAATTCCCAGCTAGGGCACATGCCTGGGTTGCAGGCCAGTTTCATACACTGAAAAAAAATGGAGGGGAGATTTCATGAGGGAGTGGTGGATGCTGGGTGGAGGGGGGTCCAAAGGGTGAAAATCAGGACAACTTTAAAGCATGCTCAATAAAATATTATTTGAAAAAGAAAAAAGAATAAGAGATAAATATTTCACCTTCATTTATTCCCTCTTTGATGTTCTGCCTTAATTTATGTAGATCCAAGTCACTTACGCATATCATACCATATTCTAACTATAGAAAATCAAAGATTAAAAATCCAGCCATGGGTGTGGGGGGAGGAAGATATTTTACTCACAGAGGAACAAACATAATTACATCTGACTTCCAGAAACCATAAGAGCAAAAGTGGAGTGAAATATAAAGTATTGAGAGGGAAAATACCACTGACCTAGAATTCTATACTCTGTGAAATTATCCTTCAAAAGTGAAAAAAAGCCATGGCCAGGTTGCTCAGCTGGTCAGAGCATCATCCTGATATACCAAGATTGCAGGTTCAATCTCCAGTCAGGGCACATATAAGAAGCAACTAATGAATGTGTAAGTGGAACAACAAATAGATATTTCTCTCCCTCCCTCTCAAATCAATAAATTCTAAAAAAAATTTTCAAGAACAAAAGTGAAGGAAAAATAAAGACTTTTTCAGACAAGGAAAACAGGGACTTTATTGCCAACAGATCTACCTTGCAAGAAATGTTAACAGCAGTTCTTTAGAGAGAAGGAAAATACAACATTATGGAATTTCCTCAGAAAACTAAAAATTGACCAGCAATTCCACTGCTGACATTATACCCTAAGAATCCTGAAACTCCAATTCCAAAGAACTAATACACCCCAATGTTCATAATAGCACAATTTACAATAGCCAACTTCTGGAAGCAACCTAAGTGCCCATCAGTAAATGAATGGATCAAAAATTTATGATACATTTGCACAATGGAATACTATGCAGCAGAAAGAAAAAAGGAGCTCCTACCCTTTATGATAGCATGGATGGATCTGGAGACCATTATGCTAAGTGAAATAAGCCAGGTAATAAAAGACAAATACCATATAATCTCACCTAAAAGTGGAACCTAGTGAACAAAACAAACAAGTGAGCAAAATATAACCAGGGACATTGAAATAAAGAACAAACTGACAGTAACCAGAAGGGAGGGAGGAGAGGGATGATGGGGGGAAATAGGGGAAGGGCCATCAAGGAACACATATAAAGGACATGCGGACAAAGTCAAAGGTGATAGGATCAAGGGTGAGAGGTAGGGAGGGATAGAGTGGGGGAGTATGGTGGGAGGAAGATGAAGACAACTGTATGTGAACAACAATAATTTTTTTTTAAATTAAAAAATATGATATGCCTAGGTGTAGGGTTTTTTTGCACTTATCCTACTTGCTGTTCACCAAGCTTCCTTGATCTGTGGTTTGACATCTAATATTAATGGGTAAATTCTCAGTTGTTTCAAATATTTCTTCTGTTTCTCTGTCCATCCTTCTGGTATTCTCATTATGCATGTTACATCTTATGCAGTTGTCCCATAGTTACTGTATATTCTGCTGTTTTCTGTAGTCTCTGTTCTCTTTGCTTTTCTCTTTTCAAGGATTCTGTTGATATATCTCCCAGCTCAGAGATTCTTTCCTTACCTGTGTCCAATTTACTACTAAGCCTATAAAAGGCACTCTTCATTTTTATTACAATAGGGTGTTTTTTCATCTTTAGCATTCCTTTTTAGTTCTTTAGACTTCCATCTCTCTGCTTACATTGTCCATCTCTTCTTGCATGCTGTCTACTTAATCCATCAGAGCCCTTAACATTTTAATCATAGTTGTTTTAAACTCCCAATATGATAATCCCATCTTCCCTACCATATGTGGTTCTGATGCTTCCTGTTTCTTCAAATTGTGTTTTTTGCCTTTTACTATGCCTTGTAATTTTCTCTTGATAGCCAGATACTATGTACCAGGTAAAAGGAACAGCTATAAATAGGCCTTTAATAATGTGTTCGTGAAATGTAAGAGGAGAATAAGCATTCTATAATCCTTTGATTAGGTCTCAATTCTGTATGGAGCCTATGCCTTTGGATGGTGAATTTCACAAGAGTTTCTCAGTTTTTTCCCTCTTTTTTAGATGGGACAAGGTGGCTAGAATGGGCTAGAGCTGGGTATTTCTCTTCAGCCTGGTAAGTTAGGCTCTGATAAAACCCCAGCAGGTTAGGCTCTGATCAACTAGTTTCTCCTTGAGGGCAGACCTTGTTGAGAAAAAACAAGAGCTCTCTGGCATATTTCAAAATAGTTCCTTTTTCTCATTTGCCAGAAGCATGAGGTAATTTTTCTCCAATACTCACTGTGAAAACCTGGTCTGTGAGTGTACCCACAACTGATTTGCACTGTGTCTCCAACAGTTCACCAATTACAGCTCAGGTTTTTCTACCTCCACTCTGGTTCTTGTGGTTTCCCCTTATGAGCCTCTGCTTCTGTAAGCCACAGCTCCCTGTACTTTCTGTCTCTCTCTACAATCTTGGGGCAGGGGTTTGTCCTGGGTCTTCCCCTCTCTTTGGTATCTAAGAAAATTGTTATTTTTCAGTCTGTTTTGCTTTTTACTTGATCTTAGATTGTGTTGCAACATCTAAACTCGTTGAATGTGGAAACAGAGACAAGAAGTCTAGTGGTTTTAAGTTTTCGAAGAAAATGTTGAGTGTCTTTCTGTCCTGGAGTAGAAAAGATACCTTATACCAGATGAAAATAATGTTGACCACAAAAGAAAAGATTAAGAAATTATAATACATTACAGTTAAGGACTTATCATTCCCAAAAGACTTTATAAAGTGAAAAGACCAGCCATCCACTGGAAAAATATACTTTCCATACATGTCAATTAATTGTTTTCCATAACATATAAAGAACTACAAATTGATAAGGAAGAAAATTTAATAGAGGATGGATAATTACAGGTATTTCACAACAGAAGAAACGCATATGTCTAATAAACAAGAAAAATGCTTAAAATCATAAGCAGTAAGAATGCAAATTAAGATCATGAGATCATGTTGCAGCAATATTTTATACCCATTAGAGTTGCAAAACTAAAGTTTGCCAGTACCAAGTGCTGGTCAGGATGTAGATCACTAATAATTTTTTTCAAAAAGTCCAACAATGTTTACAAAGTATCATTGAAAACAATAATGTTCTCATTTTTAAGTAAAATTGACAGCACTTTACTTCACCATTCTTATCACTACTAGAAAACAAAACCAAGTTCTGGATCCTAAATAATTAATGAATTTTTATGGAAAACATTGTTCTTATGATTCTAGTTATTTTTCTGAATTTTACACTTGCACCTTTTTAATAATGAGGGTTTTTTAAAAAATTGATTAATATTTGTGAGAACTGGGCTTACTTTCTTCATATTAAAACATATATACACACACACACCCTACTAAATGCAGAGAAAGTATACATTTGTTCATTAAAATTCACCTGCTTTATATAAATTTTTTTGTTCACACATCAGCATGAAAAGCCAATGTTTAATACATGCTGCAAAAGCTGTACAAAACAAAAAGACCTGTTTTTCACCTAGGGAAACCTTAAGGCAAAAACAAAAGTCTTGTGCTATAAAAGAAAAACAAAGCGGAGCCTTAGGACTGTGCAGAGCAGAGATGAATAAGTACCAAAAAGATGAAGACAATTTTTGTGCAGACATATGTAGGAAATTTAATAAGGAGCATTAAACATCCATTTTCCTACAGAAATTATTGTCAGATAGCTTGACTCCTGAAACAAGTTGTTTAGATTTTAATTAACGGCTCTTAATTCTCTCCTATGCTAACCAATTGTATCAGAGCCTTGTTGGGGGGCTTTTCTTTTTCTTCTTCATCATACAGACCTTTCATCAGAGGTCTGAGCAACAATTCCTGTAGAAGATAATCTCAGTATGCTTGGTGCTTCTTATGGGAAAGCTGTTACACCCTGACCCTGGGACTAACTCTAAAATCTGGCAGTTGCTTCATGTTTTGGGGTTGTACTAAAACAAATTTCTTTAGCATGGAGATTTCTTTTAGGCTACAAATTTTGCAGATTGGTCCCATTAAACAATGACCTAAAGGCAAGAGTTCTACAAATGGCATGAATCAAACTCTTGGAGATTTCAACAGAACACAGTTTACACTTATCTCTAAATGAGTGATTAAGAAGCAATTCATAGGTTTCCAACTGGTTTCAATGCTGGTTTAAAGTTTGAATAATTTAACCGTGTAGGCATTAAATATTTTGTTTAAATATTAAACATTATTTGTTTAAATATCCAGACAGAAATAGAGAAAGCAGGAACAAAAGGCAACAGAAAAAACAGTCCAATAAGCAGGCTTGTGACTTCTCTGCCATCTCTAACAAGCGGAGAGATTTCAGCATGTGTTCCAAAAATGTCTGGGAGCTATATGGGGCCTAAATCATTTTTTTACACACCTACAAAGAGTTAAGAAACCCAGAAAACAAAAAGAACTAGGGTGGTCTCCTGTTGTGTGAGGAAGGGGCCAATATTGCACTGTTACACTCATTTAATAAGTTAGAGTGAATATTCTGTAGCATCAAGGGAATTGTCATTTCACTTAGCATTACTGAGTCCTTGCCACACAGAAGACTTCTGCTTGAGAAGTTAAAAAAAAAAGTTCAATTTAAATTATCCCCAAAGGATAACTTGAGCTGGTTTAAGTCTGTAGAAGGAAGCACCAAATTGACTATTTCAGTAAATCTCAACATCACTTGCTCATATGTTCTCAGTTAATTATTTATCATTGTTTTCTAAATTAACATTAAAAACTCAACTTGCTAATACAGGTACATTTGTTTAAATTACTGGTTATCAATGCTGCACGTAGCTGACAAAGCAGTTCCTTGGCATTACCTAAGAAATGCTTCTCCCATAGCCAATTTTACCCATGGCTTACCTCAAAAATCTTTTGAATTATCATTCAAAGTTAATTAAGTTGTAAATACTACTGAATAGGTCAGCTTAGCAGTTATGCAAGGGAATCCAAGGAACGACAGTAGCACAAAGCAAAAAAGCCTGAGGGAAAAACTTTTCTTTGTATTTTCAGAGGCAAAGAGGTGAGCCACAATGCTACTGGCTTTTAATCAATTAAACTATGTTGAATTGACAACTAATGTTCAAGTTTCAGAGTTTTTATTAGCTTTCATAGCAATAGACTTAAGATGCTGCTTTCTTCCCTCCTCCCTGATCATAAACAGTCACCACTGTAAACAGAGCTCACATCTACAGATGTGATTCAATGTCAGTATACAGTTTTAGTATCACTTCTTAGTGCATCATTTTCAACTCAGGTGTCTGAGTATTCTCCAACTATTTGTATGGTTTACACTGTGACATGATTTAAGACACACTTAAACATATACTTACTATACTTATCACTAGAGACTGTAACCTCACAATAACAATCCCTCTAGAAAGCAGCTTTCCCTTGAGGCAGCTTCCTTGGCAAAAGTTGAATTTAAGACATGGCTACACAAAAATGTGAGTTCCACCCCAAATCACTGGCAGAGATATTCTTGCACCCGTTTCATAAAACTTTCAAGTCCCAGATGCTGGGAAGATGGCGATGGAATAGGACAGAGCAGATTCTAGCTCCCGTACTCGTGGGTGAAAATCCTGGCAGATCTATAGAGAAACAGAACAATAAACCATTTATGAAATTAAAAGACCAGAGATTGTGACCGACGCTGAAACACCAGACAACGGCAGAGTGAGCTACGGGAGCTGGGACACACTCAGCCCCTGTGCCGCTGCCACAGCAACGGGCCTGGGAGCCAGGGAGCCAGGTACTGGAGCTGGGACACTAGAGGCCCCTGTGCCGCTGCCATAGCGACAGGCCTGGGCGCCGGGGAGTCAGCTACGGGAGCCAGACACTCCAAGCCCCTGTGATGGACCTGGGCACCAGAAGAGTCAGCTACAGGAGCTGGGATATTCTCGGTCCCTGTGCCGCTGCCATAGCGACAGGACCTGGCACTGGGGAGTCAACTACAGGAGCCAGGACACTGGAGGTCCCTGTGCGGCCACCATAGAGACGGGCCTGGGCACCGGGGAGTCAGCTACAGGGGCCGGGGTCACCGGCAGCCCCTGTGCCGCTGCCGTAGCAACGGGCCTGGGCGATAGAGGAGTCGGCTACAGGAGCCTGGACACTCAGCAGTGGTAGGCGACCAGCGCAGGGACCAGCGTGAGAGTAGGTGGAGATGGAGAACATCAAGATACCTGAACGAGTCTGCACCACTGAACTTCACAAGTATTGTACCACAGAAGTTCACACCATAAACCCAGGGAGTCAGGACAGATCAATTTTAGAAGCTGAGACTAACAAGAAGAGTCTCAAACAATGGGAAGACAAAGAATCCCCAAATGAAAGAAAAAGCAAGCCCTGGCTGGTGTAGCTCAGTGGATTGAGCACGGGCCTGTGAACCAGACAATCGCAGTTCAATTCCCAGTCAGGGCACATGCCTGGGTTGCAGAACAGTTCCCTGCAGGCCAGTTCCCAGCGGGGGACGCACGAAAAGCAACCATACATTGATGTTTCTCTCCCTCTCTCCTACCCTTCCCATCTAAAGATAAATAAATAAAATATTTTTTAAAAAAAGAAAAAGCAGAAACTTCAGAAAGAATGTTAGATGAAATAGAGGCTAATCAACTATCAGATAGTGAATTCAAAACACTGGTTATTATGAAGTTCAAAGAGCTCACAATGAGCTATCAGAAATTACAGGGGAGCTACAATGATCTCTCTGCAAACTACATCAACATGAAAAAGGAAATAGGAACTATCAGCAAGGGACAAGAGGAAATGAAGAATACAATTTCCGAATTGAAGAACACAGTAGAAAGTTTCAAAAGTAGGATAGATGAGGCGGTGGATCGGATTAGCGAATTGGAGGACAAAATAGAAAGCATCTCACAGAAAGAACAGGAAAGGGAAAAGAGGCTCAGAAAGAATGATGAGGGATTAAGAGAAATGCAAGACAATATGAAACGTAATAATATCTGAATAATAGGAATACCAGAAGGAGAAGAAGAAGAACAAGGGAGAGAAAACATATTTGAAAGAGTAATGAGAGAAAATTTCCCTAATTGGATGAGAGAAAAAGTCACACAAATTCAGGAATCACAGAGAGTCCCATTCAAGAGGAACCCAAGGAGGCCCACTTCAAGACACATCATCATCAAAATGGCAAAATTCCAAGAGAAAGAGAAAATCTTAAAGGCAGCAAGGGAGATAAAAGAAGTAACATACAAGGGAGCCCCAATAAGGTTAGCTACTGACTTCTCAATGGGAACACTCCAAGCAAAAAGAGAATAGCAAGAAATATTCCAAGTAATGAGAAACAGAGGCCTACAACCAAGGCTACTTTACCCAGCAAGGCTCTCAATCAAGATAGAAGGCCAAATAAAGAGCTTCCAAGACAAAAGAAGTCTAAAAGAATTTGCTGCCACCAAGCCAGCTCGACAAGAAATACTAAAAGGACTGCTTTAAGGAAAGGAAGGAAAAGAGACAGACAGAGAGGAACACAGGTACAAAAATGGCAATGAATAAGTACCTATCAATAATAACCTTAAGTGTAAATGGATTAAATGCTCCAATGAAAAGACACAGAATAGCTGCATGGATAAGAAAGTATGACCCACACATATGCTGCCTACAAGAGACCCACCTCAGGACAAAACACCATCACAGACTAAAAGTGAAAGGCTGGAAACAAATTTTCCAAGCAAATGGACAAGAAAAAAAAGCTGGGGTAGCAATTCTCATATCAGACAAAATAGACTACAAAAAAAGAGCCATAAAGAGAGATCCAGAAAGTCACTTCATAATACTCAAGGGAAGAATCCACCAAGAAGACATTAACATCATAAATATATATGCACCCAACACAGGATCACCGAAATATATAAAGAAAATCTTAGAGGAATGCAAGAAAGATATAGACAGCAACACAATTATAGTGGGGGATTTTAACGCCCCACTATCAAAAATGGACAGATCTTCCAAACAAAATATCAACAAAGACATTGTGGCATTAAACAACACCCTTGATGAAATGGACCTAACTGATATATACAGAGCTCTTCACCCCAAAGATGCTAAATACACATTCTTTTCAGATGCACATGGAACATTCTCAAAGATAGACCACATGCTTGGACACAAAACGAGCCTCAACAAATTCAAGAAAATTGAAACCATATCAAGCATCTTCTCTGACAACAATGGACTGAAACTAGAAACCAACCCCAAAGGAAAAACCCCAAAACACCCAAAATCATGGAGACTGAATTGTATGCTATTAAACAATGAATGGGTCAAGAATGAAATTAGGAAGGAAATCAAAACATTTCTGGGAACAAATGAAAATGATCTCACAACAACCCAAAACTTGTGGGACACAGCCAAGGCAGTCCCGAGAAGGAAGTTTATAGCAATACAGGCCTACCTAAAGAAGATAGAAACATTTCAAACAAACAACCTAACCCTATGCCTGCAAGAACTCGAAGAACAACAATAAAGACAGCCCAGAACAATCAGAAGGAAGGAAATAACCAAGATTATTAAATTACATAATTAAATTACAATTCTGTAATTATTAAATTACAGAACTAAATGACATAGAAACTAAAAGCAAAATTCTAAGGATCAGTGAATCCAGGAGTTGGTTCTTTGAGAAGATAAACAAAATAGACAAGCATTTAAGTAGGCTTGTCAAGAAAAGGAGAGAGAACACAAATAAACACAATCAGAAATGAAAGAGGAGAGATTACACTGATACCACAGAAATAGAAGGGATTGTAAGAAATTACTATGAAGAACTGTGTGCCAAGAAATTTGAAAACCTAGGGGAAATGGACACATTTCTAGAAAAATACAATCTTTCAAAACTCAATGAAAAAAAAGCAGAAAATCTAAACACACCAATAACAGCAAAAGAAATTGAATCATTGATCAGAAAACTCCCATCACACAAAAGCCCTGGACTAGATGGGTTCACAGGAGAATTCTACAAAGCATTTAAGGAAGAGCTGACCCCTATTCTTCACAGACTATTCCAAAAAATCCAGAAGGATGGAAAACTCCCAAATTCTTTTTATGAAGCCAGCATTATCCTAATTCCAAAACCAGATAGAAACACAACAAAGAAAGAAAACTTCAGGCCAATATCACTGATGAACATAGACCCTAAAATCCTCAACAGAATATTGGCAAATGGCATCCAACAATATATCAAAAAGATTATACACCAAGACCAAGTGGGATTCATCCCAGGGATGCGAGGATGGTTCAATATTCACAAATCAGTAAATGTAATACATCACATAAACAAAAGCAAAGACAAAAACCACATGATCATATCAATAGATGTGGAAAAGGCTTATGATAAAGTGCAACACCCATTTATGATAAAAAAAACACTCAGCAAAGTGGGAATACAGGGAGCATTTCTCAAAATAATAAAGTCCATATATGAGAGACCTAGAGCCAACATCATACTCAATGGGCAAAAAGTAAAAGCTTTTTCACTATGATCAGTAGCAAGACAAGATTGTTCAGTTTCACCACTTCTATTCAATATAGTATTGTAAGTTTTAGCCACAGCGATCAGGCAAGAAAAGGAAATAAAAGGCATCCAAATAGGAAAGGAGGAAGCAAAACTGTCACTGTTTGCAGATGACGTGATAGTTTACATGGAAAATCCTACAGACTCTACTCCAAAACTGCTCGATCTAATTAATGAATTTGGCAAAATAGCAGGTTTCAAAGTCAATATCCCGAAATCAAAGGCATTTTCATATACCAACAATAAATCAGCAGAAGCAGAAATCAAGGAAAAAATCCCATTCGATATAGCAAAAAGAAAAATAAAATATCTGGGAATAAACCTAACCAAGGAGGTAAAAGACCTGTATGCAGAAAACTACACAGCACTGACGAATGAAATCAAGGAAGACACAAACAAATGGAAACATATACCTTGTTCATGGATTGGAAGAATTAACATCATCAAAATGTCCATACTACCCAAAGCAATATACAGATTCAATTCAATACCTATTAAAGTACCAATGGCATATTTCAGACATAGAACAAACACTTCAAAAATTTATATGGAACCATAAACGACCCAAAATAGCATCTGCACTTTTGAGAAAGAAGAGCAAAGTAGGAGGGATCACAATACATGAAATCAAACTGTATTACAAGGCCACTGTAATCACAACAGCCTGGTACTGGCATAAAAACAGGCACATAGATCAATGGAACAGAACAGAGAGCCCAGTAATCTACCCAACTCTCTACATTCAATTAATATTCCACAAAGGGGGCAATAACATAAAATGGAGTAAAGATAGCCTCTTCAACAAATGGTGTTGGGAGAACTGGACAGCTATGTGCAAAAAAATGAAACTTGAGCACAGACATACACCATACACCAAAATAAATTCAAGGTGGATAAAAGACTTAAATGTAAGTCATAACACCATTAAAGTCCTAGAGGAGAACATTGGCAAGAAAATCTCAGATATTTCACGCAGCAACTTCTTTACTGATATGTCCCCTAGAGCAAGGAATGTAAAGGAAAGAATAAACAAATGGGATCTCATCAAAATAAAAAGCTTCTGCATGGCTAAAGAAAACAGTATTAAATTAGCAAGACAACCAACTGTATGGGAAAACATATTTGCCAATGATACCTCAGACAAAGGTTTAATCTCCAAAATATGCAAAGAACTTACACGACTCCACTCTAAGAAGACACCCAACCCAATTAAAAAATGGGAAAAGAACTTGAACAAACACTTCTCCAAGGAGGACATACAGAACATTCAGAGACACATGAAGAGATGCTCAATATCGTTAGCTATCAGAGAGATGAAAATTAAAACCACAATGAGATACCACTTTACACCA
Source organism: Artibeus jamaicensis (assembly GCF_021234435.1). Taxonomy (NCBI): domain Eukaryota; kingdom Metazoa; phylum Chordata; class Mammalia; order Chiroptera; family Phyllostomidae; genus Artibeus; species Artibeus jamaicensis. The sequence goes on along the minus strand of NW_026521821.1, from coordinate 35,527 downwards.
GTCAGGGTGGTTATCATAAACAAAACAACAAACAACAAATATTGGAGAGGTTTTGGGAAAAAGGGGTCCTTAGTTCACTGTTGGTGGGATTGCAGACTGGTACAACCATTATGGAAAACAGTATGGAATTTTCTCAGAAAAATAAAAATCGACCTGCCTTTTGACCCAGCAATTCCACTGCTAGGATTATATCCTAAGAATCCTAAAACATCACTATCAAAGAACCTTTGCACCACAATGTTCATAGCAGCACAATTTACAATAGCCAAGAGTTGGAAGCAACCTAGGTGCCCATCAGTAAATCAATGGATCAAAAAATATGGTACATATACACAATGGAATTCTATGCAGCAGAGAGAAAGAAGGAGCTACTACCCTTTGCAACAATATGGATGGAACTGGAAAGCATTATGCTGAGTGAAATAGGCCAGGTGTTGAGAGACAAATACCATACGATCTCACCATTAACAGGAAGATAAACAACAAAACAAACAAGCAAGCAGAATAAAAACAAGGACACTGAAATAGAGAACAGGGGGATAGTGACCAGAGGAAAGGGAATTTATGGGAAAAAAGGGGAGGGATTTGGAGGAACAAATAGGAAGGACACAGGGATGAGAACTAAGGGGGGTGGAAATGAGAGGGAGGTGGGGAGGATGGGGTGAGGTGGGCTGGGATGGGAAAAATAGACAAAAAACTGTACTTGAAAAATAACTAAATAAAAATAAAATTAAAAAAAAAACTTTCAAGTCCCTATATTATATAAGTAGGCTCACCACTGAACACATGACCATTCTAAAATTTGACAACTTTAGTATAGAAACAGGTTTCTAGAATTCTAGTTGTTTTTCTATGCAAGCAGCTGTCTCCAAACTATTGTAAATAGGTATCTCTGATTGCCAAGGTTCCAAAAACTGTTCAGTTCTAGAGAAGGAAGTGCCTGCCACCTGAGGCAGGCTTGGTGTGGCTGTCTCCTGTGTAGTTCTTAGCATTAGATGAAGGAAGTCAGGGAGAGGTTTCCATAGCACAAAGTCCATGGAAGGACAGGTCATAGATTTGATCAATTTCTTTGTAGACTTCCTCAAATTCCCTCTTCAAACCTGTTTTCGTGGTATCAGAAAGGACAAGACTGGAAATGGTTAGTATTTCTGTCACCTTTAACTTCTTCATCAATTATCCTGTCCTCAATTTCTTCAAGCCTCCTGACCACCACTTCACACTGTGGTTCTCCAGTCTTTGGGACCAGCACAGAGCCCTACATCAATTAGCCCTTTCTTTTTTTTATCTGACAGTTATCTCCTCCTCTAGCCTGTGTTTCTTTTTATAGGGAACTGAACAATCCGCACACAGTGCTCCTGCCAGGAATGCTCAAGAAAAGTTGGATCAGCCCTGCGGGGAAGGCCCAGCTCAAGAATGCTGGAGGTGGCTGCAGGGAGGCCACTGAGCCATCGGGGATTGGCCATGGTCCAGGAGATGAGGAGTCTAGCCTGCAGCTCTGGGCACCCGTGGCCTCAGTCCTAGCAGCTTGGAATTTTAATGTATTACTGGTTGGACTGAAAATGTATACAACCACCTTAGAGAACAATTTGACATTATCTTTGTGAAGATGAACATCATATACTCTGTGACTCAGTATATTACATAAAAGACAAAGTGCAACATTGTTCTTAAAGGCAAAAACGAATTAACACAAATGTTTATCTAGAGGTTAGATAAAATATGGTATACTACAGTGGAATATTATATGCCAGTGAAAATAAATGAACTACATCTATTTTAAACATGGATATATCTTAGAAATGTAATATTGAATGAAAAAATAAAGTTGCAGAGGACTAAATTCACTGATACAATTTTTATATAAAGTTGAGAAGGAAGCCATATAATATGTTTATACATGGTAAAATTATTTTTAAGAAGCAATGGGATGATAAACACAGGATTCCAGATAGCAGTTACTTCTAAAAGGGGGTAAAGAGAGATGGAATAAGATCACACACAGGAAGCACACTTGCTCTAATTTTTAGGGTGGGTAATAGGTTCTTTTTTAAAAAATATTTTATTTAGAGGGGAAGGGAAGGAGAGAGGGAGAAAAATATTAATGTATGGTTGCCTCTTGTGCATCCCCTGCTGGGAACTGGCCTGCAACCCAGGCATGTGCACTGACTGGGAATTGAACCCCAATCCTTTGGTTTACAGGCCCATGCTCATCCACTGAGGTACACCAGCCAGGGTGGGTAATAGGTTCTTGATAACTCATTTTGTTATTAGACTTTAAGAGTTCTATCAGTATTACATTGGGGTTTTTTTTTTATGGTTCAAATATTACATAATAAGAGGGAATAGGCTTTCCAGATCTGCCTCATGAAGACAAGACTATACCTGATTCAGGTGTCCTTATGACTAGGAGCACAGGGCAGAGCAAAGTATACAGGCTTGGAGTGCAGGCAGAGACCCAAAAAAATGAGAAGCAGAGGGTCAGGAAGAAACTTTTAGACATGATGGGTATGTTATCATCTTCTGTGATGGTTGCTCATCTGTATACTAATTTCAAATCTCGTCAAATTGTACACTTTAAACAAACACAATTATTGGACCAATTAAGCTATTAAAGTCAAAATACAGAAAGAGGTTGAAGCCAAGCTCTTCTCACATCTGAACAATGAGGTAAGGCTGTCTTCCAGTGGAGGAGTGTGGAATGTGGGAGAACATTCCTCATACCCTCCCAGCCCTATAGGCAGTTCCTTTCTCTCCCTGAAGGACAAGGAGATACGTTTTGTTTCTTCCACAAAAAAAAAAAAATAACTTCCCCCACAAATATTTTAAGTATATTTTACTGATGGTGCTATTACAGTTGTCCCATTTTTTTCCTCTCCTGTATCCCCCTACTCTCTGCACTATCCCCCTCACCCTCCAGCATCCTCCCACCCCACCCCAGTTAAATTTCCGTGGGTTGTACATATAAGTTCTCTGGCTTATCCATTTCTTATACTATTCTTCACCTCTCCCTGACTAGTTCCTACCTATTCTGCTTCTTATTTCCTGTACCTTTTTCCCCAATTGTCCCCCTCTCACTTTCCACTGATAACCTTCCATATAATCTCCATTTTTGTGATTCTGTTCCTGTTCTAGTTGTTTGCTTAGTTTCAGTTTTTGTTTTTTAGGTTCAGTTGTTGATAGTTGTGAGTTTGTTGTCATTTTATTGATATATTTGATCGTCTTCAGTTTTTAGGTAAGTCCTTTTGACATTTCATATAATAGGGCTTGGTGATGATCAACTCCTTAACTTGACCTTATCTGGAAAGCACTTTATCTGCCCTTCCATTCTAAATGATAGCTTTGCTGGATAGAGTAATCTTGGATGTAGTTCCTTGCCCTTTATTACTTTGAATACTTCTTTCCAGCCCCTTCTTGCCCACAAGGTTTATTTTGAGAAATCAGCTGATAGTCTCATGGAAACTCCTTTGTAGGTAATTGTCTTCTCTTCTCCTTATCTTTAATTTTATGTAATGTAATTATGATGTGCCTTGGTGTGCTCCTCCTTGGGTCAAATTTGTTTGGGACTCTGAGCTTCCTGGACTTCCTGGAATTCTATTTCCTTTGCCAGATTGGGGAAGTTCTCCTTCATTATTTGTTCAAATAAGTTTTTAATTTCTTGGTCTTCCTCTTTTTCTGGCATGCCTATGATTCAGATGTTGAAACTTTAAAGATGTCCTGGAGGTTTCTAAACTTCCTCATTTTTTTGCATTTTTGTTTCTTTATTCTGTTCCAGTCGGATGCTTATTTTTTTCCTTTTGTTCCAAATCATTGATCTGAGTCCCAGTTTCCTTTCCCTCACTGTTGGTTCCCTGTATATTTTTCTTTATTTAACTTTGGGTAGGCTTCATTTTTTTGTTCATTTTAAAACTGAGCTCAATCAATTATGTTAGCATCCTGATTACCAGTGCTTTGAACTCTGCATCAGATAGGTTATTTATCTCATCATTGCTTAGCTCCTCTTTTGGAGTTTTGATCTGTACTTTCATTTGGGTCATATCTCTTTGTCTTAGCACCTGTTACATGTAAGAGACAGAGCCTTGGGTATTTACCAGGGCCAGGAAACCCTCCTTGCTGTGTTGTGGTGCTGTTATGTAGTTGAATGTTTAACTCCTTGGCTGTTGGACTTTTATGCAAATGTTTTTCTGGTACTTCTGGCTGGTTTTTGTTTTTTGTTTGGTTGTTTTCCTTCTTTTGATTGTGCATGGGAGTGAAGCATTTCTGCCTATGCTACCATCTTGGCCCCCTCCTTATCAGTCACCACCCCAAAAAATATTTGATGAATTGCTAGCTTCACACTGTTGAGTGAAACTTTTTTTTTTTAAGGCCAAATACTGTATGACCTGAGTGAGTTACCTAGATCTGATTCTCAACAGTTGAGAATTTTAAGAGAAAACAAATGAATATTTATTTTTAACTTAAGCATCATTTTGATCTTGCAACCTATATGACTTTAACAAAAACCCACATATTTGAAGTGACATTTTTCTGACATTGTTATCCTTGAACACTAGATGGTGTGATGAGACCCATCTCTCTGAATGAAGAGCTGCACCAAAACAAGAAGCTTTGTCTTGGAAACCACTAAGAAGTCCCATCTAAATTGGAGTGAAGACTTCAAGAATTTTTATTACACTTTTAAAAAGTCAGCCTTGTTAACTCAGAAAATAAGGATGGATTTTGTAAATAGTTGAAATTTTAAGAAAGCTAATTTATTACTAATATGTTGAAAATATTTTTATTTGAGATATATTTGTTTTTCAGAATATAAAACTATGCTCTTTTATTATACTAAATGGGGTAGTGATTTAATGAGACCAATTTAATTGCCCAGAGGGATTGATTTCTCCCTATGTTTGCTTTATATTAGCCAGTTCACTGGAGGTCGCATCTTAGTAGAGAAGAAATCTTTTAAGAAATATTAATTCCTTTGGATTATGTCCAGGACAATTAGTAAACTGCTCTAGGAATGTAAATAACAACCTCGCCATTTTTAAGAGTCAATGTATAGGTCACCAAAAGTTCACAGTTATACCCAAAGCTCCCTAATAACCAGAACTGATTTAAGATTGAATCATAAAGATGAAGTTCGTAGAACTAGTCTGCATTATTAAATGTATATTTTTAAAGGTTATTTTTCTTAAGTCTTTCAGTATGTATAGATCATAGTGATTTGTTTGACTGCAGTGTTATATCACTAAGTTAGGATAGCAATAGGAAAGTATTTTTCTGAGACAGTATTAATATTTCATAGCACTGACTCCTGAAATCACTAACAATGAATCTTAAATTTGGTTTTGATTTTAACAGATAAGAAATATTTAGTCTGTAATACTGAACCTTACTTTTTAGAATTTCGTACATAATGCTGCCCATTTTTTCCCTCCATATAATTAACATAAAGTGTCTCATGGCTTTGAATGCAAGGCCTTTTAAAAACATTTGCAAACCCTAAGCATACTGTAAGTAAACATTATAGTAGCTCAGTTATAGTCCAAACTGCTCTTTAGGAGTTTTTTTTCCTGAGAAACTTGCAGAAAAGTAGTCCAAAGATAAAGATTTCTATTTTGCACTTTCCTATGGTTAAAGATGCAGTTGCAGTGGTCAGTGGCCCTCAAACTTGTGGCAGGCTGTCCTGAAAAATGACTCTAATGGCTACAGAGTGGTAATCAGTTTTGCCTCTGTATTGTTCCTTCCTTCCCATGATATCATGTGGCTTCACAAGGCCTCTCAGAATTATGCAGGACATTAGAAATATTGACCAGATGCCCTGCTTGTACAGCAGGCTGGTTAGGTCCACTGGGAGTTCAAATTCATAGAAAGCAGTGAGGAACTGTCATAAACATTTTAACACAAGATGTAGAATTTGGAATAAACAGGGAAGGGAGGAGAAGTACCCTTAGAGATAATCATTGGTTACAGTAAGGTCTTCTTTAATATTTACTCATCTATATGAAAACATTGAGACTTGTTCACATTCTCCCAATTGTGTTTATACATTAAATATACATACTTAATTTTTTTTCTTAGATTTGTTGTTTTTTTACTAATACATGAAGTCCATTGAAAAATTTTTTAAGATTTTATTTATTTATTTTTAGAGAGAGGGGAAGGAAGGGAGAAAGAGGGAGAGAAACATTTATGTGAGAGAGAAATATAGATTGGTTGCCTCTTGTATGCCCCCAACTGGGGACCTTGGCCCTCAACCCAGGCAGGTCCCCTAGCTGAGATTTGAATTACTGACCCTTCCGTCCACAGTCCAGTACTCAATCCACTGAGCCACTCCAACCAGAACAAGACCATCAAATATTTTATTAATCAGTTAAATATTTTGAAGGACCCCAAATCCTGGAAAATTGCCAGGTATATGGATTCATTTGTTGGGTGTTTGGGGGTGGATATCAGAAGGGAGAAACATAAAAATGGGAAAAGCTATGATTAGGAAGTCAAAATCGCTATTTCCATAGCACTATTAAAATGATCAGGGTAATGCCATTTTTCCTTCTGTACAACTGGTCAGATTTCAGAATTTATTGAGAGTTTACTGTGTACTACCAGAAGGTTGTGGTCAGTGACATATATTCATATAGCTAGCTATACAAGCTATGTCCAGAAGATATCCAGCCACATAATATGAAAAATGGAGACATTGAAGAAGATACAAGAAACATTGTATATAGGACAGTGACACCTCAGACCCCTTCAAAGTAGGCACCTTGGGACCTCACACAATTCTCCCAGTCTTGCTGCCCCTCATATTTTCCTGAATCTCATCAATAGTCTGAAATCTCTTCTCTTTCAAAGAAGATTTTAGTTTTGGAAAAAGGCAGAAGTCACAGGGCACCAAATTTGGGCTGTAGAAGGGGCTGAGTCACCTGGGTGACTTGATGTTTTACCAAAACACTTCCCACGAGATGATACATGAGCGGATACATTGTTGTGAGGAAGCTGCCAATCACCAGTTGCCCATACCTGCAGCCTTCTGAAATATCCAAATAGTTTCCATGGAGGAATAGTCAAACCTAATGCAAAATTTGATTCAGATTTGTTGCTCTACTCGCTCAGTCATTTTGAATGTGACAGTCACCCAGTACACATGCTCAGTCAATAGCATCTACTGCCCCCACTGACTAGTACAATAAAGTCTTTATTGTTTGCACATGCACATTCCAGTCTACTCTCCTTGGCTGCCAGGTTATATCGATGTTGCATGAACCATTCTCATTATATTAACAATGGCTGGACTTTTTCTGGACAGACCCCATATATAGTGAGATTTTTTTTGAACTGCTGAATCCACTGCCTACAATAGTGCCTGGCACGTAATAGGCATTCACTATTTATTGACTGATAGAATGGCTGCAGGACACTGGCTAGACCCTGCAGATGAGATGTGTGAGAAATGGTCCCTGACCTCAAGAAGCTCACAGCCTAATAAGATACAAATATGTAATCAGGTAGTAGAATAGCATTTTCAGAATGTGGTCCCTGCTCCCAGCTTTACATCACCTGGGGACTTGGAAGTCTGTTTTCTTCACAGGTCCTCCATGTGGTTCTGATGACCTTCAAAACTGAGCACCACCCTGTGAATTTAACTGTAGGAGCAAAAGATTGTTGAACTGTACCCAAGTCCCTGGGTTAGCCATATTGAGTAAGATCTAGTAATTCAGTTAAGAGCTTTTATCCCTTAGCCTGAGAAATCAGAATTTTCACTTAAATAATATAATGTCTCTTGAGAAACTGAGAGAATAATAATAAATTCATAATTTATAAATAATATCTCTGCATTTGTTTACTACCAAGTGAAAGAATATGCTGACATAGGCCTGGTTCAGACTATGGTGTAGACTACACACAGGTTTATGTGTATTGCTTTCATTGTATTACTGCTGATGCTTTTCTTTTATCCGGCTTTTCTGTGAGTTTTTATTTCTCAGTTAGTTTGAAAATATACCATTGTCTCATAAATCTTCCTGATTTTATGCATGAAAAGTTCAGCTTTTGGACTTCCACAACAGCCTTCTTTGGACACAATGTATAGAACAATTGGCCTTCAACACCAATTTTTTTTTAAGTTCTAGTTTTGTCAATAGTGGCTACCTGGCAATTAACTGAAGCTATTACCATTGCTTTTAAGGATTAAGTGTCAGCCATGTGTAACATCAGTGAAGTCTTTTTTTTTTTTTTTTTGCTGTCATTTTCAATTATTTTCAGACATAAAAAAGTATAAAGATATAACAAATACTCATGTACCCAGTATGAAGAATTAATATATACTGACCATTGGAGTCATCATAAGTAATTTAGTTATTTTTGAGATCTAGGTTAGAGCCTTATTTTGCATCTTTTCTACATTTTCTTCCAAGGTTACATCCTGGATTCCTGAAAGAAGGTCCATGCTTTCTGCAGGATCACTCTTTCAGAGGCCAAAGGGCCCCTCAGTACCATTACCAAGAAAGTTGATTGTGCCTCTTTCTAAGAGAGACTTTATATAGCCAATTGGTTTTATTTACTTTTTTACCTTTGGTTTATCAAATTTCTTCATTTTTCTTAGCTTTGAATAGTTTTCCTAGTAGGAAAAGAACACCAGCTTCTCTAATCTGGGTTACATGGTTCTGATTATCTGGGCCAGTTCTTGAGGGTTATCTAACTTCTTTGTAGCTGAGCATACTGGTCTCCTACCAGTTGTACAACACACTGAAGGAAATGTCCTAACTTGAGTAATGGAGGACTGCCTCAGCCGCCTAAGAAGGTGATTCTGAGTTATGGCTTAGGACACTTTTATAACTTACTATAGAACTTAGGCCTCTGTTATTTCTGGCCAACATGTAAATGTATGGTACCATTTATTCAACTCCTGAGCACATAGATGCCAAATTTGCTTTGGAGACTTTTTTAAATAGGGGAAATTAAAAATTAAATGTCAAATTTCATAAATTGAATTTTGAGAAGTTTAAAAAATTTGTTCAATAACAGTGAAAAACTGTTTTACATTCTAAAGTTGACAATATACCTTTATATCCTAGCACAAATTTAAAGCTATAAGTTATTCAGAATTCTACTTGACTAATGTACCAGAAAACCCTTTACTGGTATTCTAAAGTAGTTGTACTGCCTTTGCTAGAATTTAGTCTTTTGTTTTTCTAACACAAGAAAATTAAAACAGATGAGGGTTTCTCAAATCTTGGCACTATGGTCATTTGGGGCCAGATAATTCTTTGCTGTGGGGGCTGTCCTGTGTAATATAAACCACTTAGCTGCATCTCTGGTCTCTACCCATTAGATGCCAGTAGCAACTCCCCACCTAGTATAACAACCAAAAATGTTTCCTTAGGGGACCAAAGTCACCTCCAGCTGAAAGCCAGTGATATAGACCATCCAAGTGAATATAAGTGTATATCTTACTACATGTGCCAATGCTGTATCAGACCTGAGGGCCATCTAGTATAACCATGACAACTAAGGCTTTTTTTTAATAGTCAAGTACCAAAGCTTGAGGATGGCAAATTCTAATGTATCATCTTCAAATGTCTTAAATTAGGTTTAAGGTGGGTGTGTGAAAAGCAGTTTGTGATCTCTCACTTCTCCAATTTTAATTTAGAGGGTAAAGGGAATAACCTATAACTTTTGCTAGGCTTTTTTGTTTTTCAGGATACTGATACATATGAATAATTTAGATAATTTTGTAAACATTCTCCATGTACAATAATTTTTTCTACCTGTTTCCAAGGTGTAATGGAAGATTTATAGTATTGCTACACTTACTTAGACTACACAAATCAATCAAAAATTCATTTGTGAGATGGGGTATGGTGACAGCTGGATGTCAAATAGAACCACCCTGACTTGCATGATTTAATTATCTGAAGCAGATAATTAAATGTGTGATGTTTTCCTCCCAGCGTAGAAAAGTGAAATTCCTGCCCATGACCTTAGTTGACACATATACAATGGTTCATTTTGCAAGGATAGAACACATTATTCAGCCTGATACAATTTTATCATATTAACATTCGACATGTATCCTAGATTGATATTTTTTTAAGATTTTTATTTTTAGAGAAGGGAAGGGAGGGAGAAAAGGAAGGAGAGAAGCAATGTGTGGTTGCCTCTCACGCACTCCCTACTAGGGACCTGGCCTGCAACCCAGTCATGTTCCCTAGATTGGGAATCAAATCCGCAACTCTTTGGTTCACAGGCCAGCACTCAATTCACTGAGCCACACCAGCCAGGGAGATTGATAATTTTAATTATCATTACAATTGACTATTAAAATCCAGGAGGTCTATTTATTACTGTGCCAAACTTTTCTATAATTTAGGCCAATTTATTGAATATTCTTCCCCTAAGTAAAACAAGCGTCACCAGTTGAAAATGAAGCCCATTGAAAATGGAATACCCTGTGCATACTTTAATTTTAGAAGCTGATTAATAAAGATGTTGGGGACCATTCTGTGTGGTTTTGGAGACTGTAACCCTGTGAGAGCAAGCTCTAAAAGGGGCTAGTAAGTGTCTCTGGAAAACCAGGTAATGCAGGTGGCAGGCATGACCCAAATCTAACACTGAGGATTCCTGTGGGAATCAGGCCTGAAATGTACATTGTTTCATTTGAAGCTTGCTCTGTATTGTGATAGCCCAGCCGATATAAGCCAGATGTTTAAGTTCAAGGCGTAAGGGGTAAACTCCTTATCTCATGAAACATGTCTTAAAGGCCATCTGGTGTCAGCATGACTAACAGACCCTGACCTATGACAAATCTGTGTTCCTTCAGTTGTTATCTATAGATAATACCTGTTTTCATATGACTATAGCCTTTTGACATTGATTGATGAGCTATGCATGTATGCTATATACACCTACACATACCATTCCCAATAAAAACTGTTTGGGGGAATGGTTTGGGGCATTCCCACTAGAGGGAATCACCACCCCCTTTCCCACCAGAACAATAAGATTGTGTCCTGGACAACTTAATCTCATCTGCGGCAGCAAGGATGGAGTTCTCCCACAAAAATGTATTCATCATGTTCAGTAAACTGCATTTAAGTAGACTCAGATTTCAAGGGAAGTTAGATCTCATTTGCTTAACATACTTCTTTTGCAAACCTAGAAATAGAAGAGCTCAGAATGTATTATGATATCTTAAATACAGTTCAGAATGTGTCAAGGGTCTCAGCATTTTAACAAATACAAAAATATTTGTATTTTCCATTTTGAGTTTTTTTTTAAATGTAAGTGCACACTTGTCCTATGCATGTTGACAGATTGGCTGATTTTAACATATAAGTTGTAGTAATTTTAAAAACTTCCACTATTTTAGTTATTTTAGTAAAATTATACCTATACATTTAAAATTATCAAATAGCTCAATAAGCCATACTTTGAAATAATAGTCTCCCCCTCTTATGAGAGGGAGAGACTCCCCCTCTTATATTACCCCTCCCCAGAGGCAACCAGATTCAACTATTCTAGCTGATTCTTTTCTTTTCCTTTTCAAACTTCCGAATAACATGCCTATATTTCCCTTAGTAGTTTTCAATTTTAGACACTTCAATCTCCCCACTACTGTTATCTTTTATTTTGGTTTCATTGATATTCACTGTCTGTTATTATGATATTGTACATACTATTTACAGCTTTGTTATGTTGTGTACTATGATTACTTTGTTTTTTCTTAATGAACTTATTTTTCTGAACTTAAAATTGTCTTTTTTGGAGGGAAGTGATTTTTATTTTATTACTAATCTGTAGCTAAATTCTTCTCCAAGTTGTGTTTGTAACCTTCTCTCAGTACATTCAAGCACATTAGGTATTCTAAAAATCCTTCTTTTACCTTCTTCTATCTAAAAAAGCCTTCTGACTACCTCCAGTCTGGACTGATTGCTCACTATACTTGCTGCACAGATGTCTTCTGGACTCTCCCTCTGTGTGTATCCTGGGAATCCCCTGTTTCATGAGATCCATTTTTTTCTTTCTCTATTTGGCGGGTTACTTCTATCAGAAGATTCCTGAGAAAGGATATGTGGTGGTAGAATTACTGTCAGACAAGATTATAATTAGGGAACAGTTCTGATACTGTGATTATCTGTAATTTTTATTTTATTCTCACATTTAATTGATAGTTTGGTCAGATACAGAATTATAGATTAGGAATCATTTTCCCTCAGAATTTTGAAGGCATTGTTTTATGATCATTGTCACACTACTGGAATGAGTTTAAGGTGTGGGTTGAAACCCTAAGTAAACTAGTTATTCAGTACCAGATATTCTAGAGTAATATAGCATCAGGCATAGCAGCCACTTCCTGGTACTTCGCATTCACAGGCACAGCTTACAAAATGTTGCCATTGATTTCTCTGTTTTCTTTGTAAGTTTATGTGTAAAGCAAAGCAAAAATCCTCTACTTTTTCTTTAATGTTTTTTTGTGAAAAAAAAAAGTTAAATTGATATGTTCACATCTCCATTTTTATATTTTCTGTAATGTTTTGGCATTAAGCATCAAATTCCTTTCCCATGGTCATTTAAAACATTTTATTCATATATTTAGTACAAGTAGCCATCCTATGGTGTCACTATGAGTATTTTCTTCAGGGACATGCCTCCAAAATGTTGTGCTAGAAGAGCACCTTTCTGCCAAGGGCGATTTTTCAAAACTTGATGGAGCCCTGACCTCAGTTCACTGGGTTAGGGCTCACTGTGGCTCAGTTCACTGGGTGTCATTCTGCAAAGTGAAAGCTGCCAGTTTTATCTCCAGTCAGAGCACATGCCTGGGTTATAGGTTCAGTCCTCAGTTGGGATGCAGATGAGAGGCAATATTACATGCATCAATGTTTCTCTACCTATCTTTCTCCCTCCCTTCTCCTCTCTCTAAAAAGTAAATAAATAAAGTATTTTAAAAAACCAAACAATATTAAGTACAAATACTTTTTGAAAGACTTGATGGAGACAGGAATACCTAAAAAATGCAGATCTTCTAAAAAAAACTAACTAACTAAAAAACAACCTTTTGGGATAAAAAATTAAATCTTGTTTGACATCACTATAGTATTTGGATATTCTTCCATTGGCTATTTCTGTGTATTTTAAAAGGATTTATTTACCTGGCTTACTGTATATTTTGGTTCTAGTGTTTAGCTCTTACCCCTGCTTGAAGTAGTCCACTAGATGACTTAAGGCTCAAATTTAATTTAGACTGTTTATTGACCATGGGCCTGGATAGCTCATTCAGCACTTCCCAACTATTTAGATTAGGTATTCTGTACTCAACTCCCCATGAAGCTTAATCATTTATTTTATGAACATCTTTAACAATAACTCAAAATATGAAAAGAAAAATATTGGTAAGGGAGTGCTAAATTACTTTTCAAATCTTTTATGATACATTTGAGTGTAGTTTCAGTATGCAACAGTCAAATTCATGGAATTTTAGTTATCTGTATTGATTATGTACAATAGAAAAGTAGTGAAGGGGAATGAAGATGGCAGCTGAGTAGATGGAAGCTGAGCCCACTTGTTTGTGCCCCCACATGGATTTATGGCTGATCTTCTGACAAGTGACCTGAACAATCAACAGAATCTCAGCTGATTTGAATTTCTGAAGGCAAGGAGTACAGAAGATGCTTCGTACCATCCAGTAAGAAATTTTGTAAGTTGAAGGGTAAATACCTTGTGCAAGAGAGCTGTAGGAGAGGAGATACCAGACAGAAAATGCAACTTAGTAGCTCCCTCCCCTCCCAGAGCAGAGGGGCTCTGGTCCTGTACAGGGAACCACTAAATCCTAATTGGGGGAGACTTGAGAGAATATATGGAGTCTGGGAGTCTCAGGCTGCAAGCTCACAGGAAGCAGCATGTCCATAGCTGCAATGCCAACCAGGAGAATTCCAGAGAAAAATTATATCTTCTAAAACTGTTGGAGGCACCAGCAGGCTGAGGCCAGCCCTGATTGAAAAACTTTTTGCTTTTTGGGGGAGGTGGAGTGCACGGAGAACTGGGCAGTGACTCAGGACTGCAGTGTGGGTGCCACATGGAGACTTTTTAAAAGGAGAGCTGGAGTGTGGCTGAGCAGGGACCCCACATACATACACAGCTGCCCTGCCAGCAAAGAAATGAGAATGAAAGTGCAGTTCATAACTAAAGAATCCAGCTGGAGGACTAGAAAAATGCACTAGTGGATTGCAGGGTCCCACCCAGCATGGTTGGCAAGTGGGGCACTGCATGCAGAATGGAGTTCAGGTCTGAGCCCCTTGCAAGAACAGTGGAATGTGAGCTAGACAGGGAAGAGCTGAGTGCCTGAGATTCTTTGCAACCAGGCAAATACCCACACACCATGGAGTACAAAGCTCTGGGAAAAGGAAGGTGTGCTCAAACCCCACCTGAGGATTGCAATCTCTGCAGGACAGTAAGGCCAGGCTGAACAACCCCCTGCCAGGCACATATCTGCAAGGTAAAGAAAGAGAATCTCCAAAAGGGGCCTTTCTGAACTTTTATCAGATGTCCAGGCCCTAATCCACTGAAACCAGCAGAACAGAGATATTAAAAATAGGCACAGAAAGGAGTATTCAGGCCCCTACCTAGCCTCGGCTCTTATACAGAGCTGCTATCAGCACCAAGCAACAAAGAGCTGACCCTTTTATACAGATTGGCCCCTCACATAAAATGGAAAGCTAATGAATCAGAAACTACACATTATGCCCTCACTGGCATGGCTCAGTGAATTGAATGCTAGCCCGAGAACCAAAGGGTCACAGGTTCAATTCCCAGTCAGGGCACATGCCTGGGTTTCAGGCCAGGTCCCCAGTAGGGGGAGTGCAAGAGACAACCACACGTTGATGTTTCTCTTCCTCTCTTTCCCCCTCTCTTCCCCTCTCTCTAAAAATAAATAAATAAAATATTTTTAAAAAGAAACTACACATTATTGGAAGTAATCTGGGACAGACCAAGATATGTGGTACAGGGATGGGGTAACCCACCATCTTCTGTGAAGACTAAAGAGCACCTCTCAGGGGAGAAGCAGGGCTCCCACCTCCCTATTCACACCAGAAGACCCCTCTAGAAGCAGGAGGAGATGGTACATGCAGTGTTGTCAAATGTTAAATGAACCAATCAGCCTTGTGCTGATTAAAACCCAACAGGACAGAACAGCAAGAACCAGCCAAGCCTGAAGGAGACTGCCACAAGCTGTGGATTGCTTATAGACTCAAACAGGCTGCCTAATGTTAGACTGGGACACCATCTGATATTACCACAGACAGATCCAGAAAGAGAAGACAGGAGGCAAACACTAAACTCTGCCGAGACAAATTCTACTTCATTCTTTTTCATTATTTGAGTTATTTTTTCTCCTGCATAGCTTTATAACATTTTTTCTTCATTTTTGTTACTATTATTTCACTATTTTAATATTTAGTTGTATTTAAATATCATATTTTACTTTCTTCCTCTTACTCCATTTTGCCTTCCTTCCCTTTCTTGTTTTTGCTTTAAATTTTATTCCCTGTCTATGCCTTGTTTCTATTCCTCTTACTACTTCTCCTTTTTCCATCCTTTCAAAACCATTTTTTCCATTAGTAATCTCACATTCTTTTTCTTTTTCTTATAATATCCTTATGCTCTTTCTTCTTTACTGTTAATTTGACATTGATATTGATATTTTTGTTGCATTTCTTTAATTATATTCCTAGATGTTCACTATTTTTATTTAAAATCTCATATTTTACTGTTCTCATCCTAGTCCATTTTGCCTTCCTCCCACCCTTTCTTATTTTTATTTAAAATTTTATTTTGTTCCTTTCTTAGCCTGATTTTAAATTCTTATGCTTATTATTTCTCCTCTCTTTACCCTCTCAAAATCATTTTTCTTTCCTTTAGACATGTCATAATAATCTTTTTTCTTTTATTTGTTATAATATATTCTTATTCTCTTACAACCTTAATTAATCTTTTCTCATTTGTCATGGATATTTCTATGGTGATAATTTTTCTTCAACTTGGTTCCTATTTATTTCCACTATTTTTTATTTCAAACTCATATAATATTCTCCCCATTTATTACCCAATTTTGCACTATTCCCTCCCTTTTTATTTACCTTGTAAATTTTATTTTCTCCCTTTCTTTACCTTGTTTTTATTCCCTACTCTGGGTAATAAAATCTTTTTTTAAAGATTTATTTATTTATTTATTTGTTTGTTTGTTTATTTATTTATTCATAGACAGAAGGGAAGGAAGGGAGAAAGAGAAGGAGAGAAACATCAATGTGTGGTTGCCTCTCTCACACCCCTACTGGGGATCTGCCTTGCATCCCAAGCATGTGCCCTGACTGGAAATTGTATTGGTGACACTTTGGTTCACAGGCTGGTGCTAAATCCACTGAGCAACACCAGCCAGGGATCTATTCTGTACTCTTATTATTTCTCCTCTCTCTATCCTCTCAAAATCATTTTTGTTCTTTAAGTCACCTCATATTATTTTAACTTTTTTACAGTATTCTTATTTTTTCCAACTTTATTAATCTTTGCTCATTTGTTGTTGATATTATTATTGTGGTTGAGGGGTATTTGTGCTGGTGTGGGTTTTGTTGGCTGGGTTGTTTTGTTTTGTTCTGGTAGCACCTGTACAACATCAGACAAGACATGGTGGGGGTTGTGACTCTCAGCCAGCTGGAGGGGAGAACCCACCAATGAACAACCCAACAACAACCAAAACCAAATTACAGCAGAAGAGTCCACATAAACTGCATAAAGGGCACCCCTAGAGTATCCAGCTCAGGAGATTAAAGAGACTGCACCACTGAGTTTCACAGGTCTCCTACCACAGAAGGCCACCCCATAAAGACAGGTAGTCAAAGCAGATCAATCTAATACATAGAAACAAATAAAAAGAGTCACCTAAAATGGGGAGAAAAGCAAAGAACCTCCAACTGAGAGGAAAGGAGGAATCCCCACAAAGAGAGCTAAATAAAATTGAGGCAAGCAATCTATCAGACATAGAATTCAAAGTAACTTTTATAAAGATGCTCAAGGAAATCAGTAAGAATTAAAAGGAACTTTGTGGGAGCTATGAAGAACTTAGTGGGAACTACATTGACATGAAAAAGGACATAGAAATTATGAATAAGAACCAGGAGGAAATGAAGAATTTAATATCTGAAACGAATAATACACTAGAAGGAATTAAAAGCAGGATAGATGAAGCAGAGTATTGCATAAGCAAGCTGGAAAACAAGGTAGAAAAAATATTCAATCAGAGGAACAAAATGAGAAGACTCAAAAAGAAAGAAGATAGTTAAAGGGAGCTACAGGACAACATGAAATGCAACAATATTTGCATAATAGGGATACCTGAAGGAGAAGAAATAGAGCAAGGGATAGAAAACTTGTTTGAAAAATTAATGACAGAAAACTTTCCTAACTTGGTGAAGAAAAAAGTCATATATGTTCAGGAAGCACAGAGAGTGTCTCAATCAGAGATGAACACAAAGAGGCCCACTACAAGATACATCATAATTAAAACGGCAAAATTTAAAGACAAAGAGAGAATCTTAAAGGCACTAAGGTGGAAACAGCTATTAACATACAAGGGGACTCCAATAAAGCTGTCAGCTGATTTCTCCACAGAAACACCTCAGGCCAGAAGGGAACAGCACAAAATATTCCAAGTACTGGAAAGCAAAGGCCTACAACCAAGGGTGCTCTACCCAACAAGGCTCTCATTTAAAATGGAAGGCAAAATGAGGAACTCCCCAGACTCTTTTTTATAAAGATTTTGTTTATTTCTTTAAAGGGGAAGGGAAGGAGAGAGGGAGAGGAACATCAATGTATGGTTGCCTTTTGTGTGTCCCCTGCTGGGAACTGACCTGCAGGGAACCGGCCTGCAACCCATACATGTGCCCCAACTGGGAATCGAACCGCTATCATGTGGTTCTCAGGCCTGCACTCAATCCGCTGAGGTACACCAGCCAGGGCTCCCAGACTCTTTTAATAAAAAGGCTAAAAGAGCACATGTCCACCAAAGCAGCATTACAAGAGAAACTAAAGGGACAGTTTTCAGAAGATGAAGAAAGAGAGAGAGAGAGATGGGAAAGAGAAAGAAATACAAGTACAAATGGAGAAAATGGCAAAGAATAAGTAGCTATCAATGATAACCTTAAATATTATATTAAATGTTCCAATCAAAAGACATAGGTTAGCTGAATGGATAAGGAAACAGGACCTGTAGATAAGCTGTATACAAGAGACCCACTTTTGAACAAAAGATCCACACAGGCTGAAATGGAAGGGATGAAAAAAAATATTCCAGGCAAATGGACATGAAAAAAATTGGGGCAAAAATACTTACATCAGACAAAAAGACTTCAAAACAAATGCCATGACAAGAGATGAAAAAGGTCACTACATAATACTGAAGGGAGTAGTCCAACAAGAGGATATAACCCTTGTAAACATATATGTACCAAATATTGGAGCAACTAAATATATAAGAAAAATCTTGGAGAAATTTAAGAAAGAGGATAACAGTAGTTAATCTCAATAATACTAGTCATTGTTGGTATTTTAACACTCCATGGTCAACAATGGATATATCATCCAAACAAAAAATCAACAAGGACATTGTGGCATTGAACAACACTCTAGATCAATTGGACTAAATTGATATTTACAGAGCACTTTACCTCAAGGAAGCAAATTATACATTGTTCTCAAACACACATGGATCATCTTCAAAGACAGACCAAAGGTAGGACACAAAACAAGCCTCAACAAATTCAAGAAAATTGAAATCATATTAAGCATCTTCTTGGATCATTATAGTTTGAAATTAGAAACCATTCTCAAGGGAAAAACTCAAAACATTCAAATACATGGAAGGTGAATAACATGTTATTAAAGAAGGAATGCGTTAACAATGAGATCAAGGAAGAAATCAAAATGTTTCTGGAAACAAATGAAAATTAACACACAACAGTCCAAAACCAATGGGACACAGAGAAGGCAGTCCTGAGAGGGAAGTTCATAGCAATACAGGCCTACCAAGAGAATATAGAAAATTGTAAAAATAAAAAACCTAACCCTACAGCTAAAATAACTAGAGAAACAACAAACGAAAGCAAGAGCAAGTAGAAGAAAGGAAATAATCAAGATCAGAGCAGAATTAAATGACATAGAGACAACCCCCCCCACAATTTAAAGGATAAATGAATCCAGGATATTATTCTTGGAAAAGATAGACAAAATAGACAAACCTTTAACCAGACTCATCAAGAAAAAAAGAGAGAGGACCCAAATAAATGACATGAGAAGTGAAAGAGGAGAAGCAACACTGATTCCACAGAAATACAAAAGATTATAAAAAATTACTATGAGCAACTATATGATAAGAAATTGAACAACCTGGGATGAAATGGATAAATTTATAGATGCATACAATCTCCCCAAATGGAATCAATAAAAATCAGAATGACCATTAAAAATTAGTGAAATAGAAGCAGCAAAAAACTCTTAGCACATAAAAACCTTGGACCAGATGGCTTCACAGGCAAATTTTACCAAATGTTCAAACTTCTATCCTGCTCAAACTATTCCAAAAAATTCAAAAAGAGGGAAGGTTCCCGAACTCTTTGTGTAAGGCAAATATTATTCTAATTCTCAAAACTATGTAAAGATATAACAAAGAAAGAAAACTGCAGGCCAATATCTCTGATGAACATAGATGCCAAAATCCTCAACAGAATATAGGCAACTGGATCCATCAAAAGAGTAAAGAAATTATACACCATAATCAAGTGGGATTTATCTCAGGAATACAATGATGATACAATATTTGCATATCAGTAAATATACATCACACAAACAAAATAAAGGACAAAAATCATATGATCATATCAACAGGTGCCAAAAAATCATTTGATAAAATCCAGCACCCATTTATGCTAAAAACACTCAGCTAAGTTGGAAAAAGGTGGGATAACGAGCCTGTTTGCTGCGCAGCTTATAGAAACAGAACAGGCTCTTCCTGATGAGCAGAGGTGGTTGGATGGTTTGAACCACTTGAAGTACCTTGTGCAGTCTGATGTGCACGGCCCCAGGGTCTGAAGAAAAGCAAGAGTTAAGCCAGCAAACTTGAAGGTACTGTGAGTGCATGATACCATTAAAGCTAAAAAAATATAAGCTGGTGAACAGAAGTCTTTTATAATATCTTACCATTAATTCTGGTCAACTTTTTAAAATCTATAGTAACCAGTGTTTGTTCTCTGGGTTTTTTATCTGAACACCCAACAACTCATTAGCAGTTATTTCTAAGTGGTTACTCTGTGCCAAGCACTCCTCAGAGAGTGAACTGGTGGTTACCCGATGAGAGGGTTTGGAGGGATGGGTGAAAGAGGTGAAGGGATTAAGAAGCACAAATTGGCAGTTACAAAATAGTCATGGGGATGCAAGTAAACCATAGAAAATATATCCAAGAATACTGAGATAACTATGCACAGTAACAGTTGGAGTACCAGAAATAATGGGAACACTATGTAAAGTATATTATTATCTAACCACTAAGCTGTACACCAGTACAAAATAAAAATGAAAGATAGAGAAGAATAATAAATACTTTGTAAGATTATTAAGAGGATTAGTATTAATGTATGACATTCCTTTTAAAAAATATATTTTATTAATTATGCCATTACAGTTGTCCCATTTCCCCCCTTCATTCCCCTCCACCCTGCACACTCCTTCCCCCACATTCCTCTCCTTTAGTTCATGTCCATGTGTCATAAGTTCTTTAGCTTCTACATTTCCCACACTTGCCCTCCCTGTCTATTTTCTCCCCACTGTCTATGCTACTTATTCTTTGTACTTTTTCTCTTCCTCTCCTGCTCCCACTCTTCTGCTGCTAACTCTCCATGTGATGTCCATTTCTGTGTCTTCACTCCTGATCTAGCTGTTCACTTAGTTTGCTTTTGTTTTAGGTGTGGTGGTTACTGAGAGTTTGCTGTCCTTTCACTGTTCATCTTTTTTTTTATCTTCTTTTCTTAGGTAAGTCTCTTTAACATTTCATAAAATAAGGGCTTGGTGATGATGAATTCCTTGAACTAGACCCTATCTGAGAAATACTTTATCTTCCCTTCCATTCTAAATAAAAGCTTCACTGGACTGAGCAATCTTGGATGTAGGTCCTTGCATTTCATGACTTGGAATACTTCTTTCCAGCCCCTTCTTGCCTGGAAGGTCTCTTTTGAGAAGTCAGCTGACAGTCTGATGGGAACTCCTTTGGAGGTGACTGTCTCCTTATCTCTTGCTGCTTCTAGGATTCTCTCCTTCATTTTAGTCTTGGCTAATGTAATGATGATGTGCCTTGGTGTGTTCCTCCTTGGGTCCACCTTCTTTGGGACTCTCTGAGCTTCCTGGAATTCCAGGAAGTCTATTTCCTTTGCCAGATTGGGGAAGTTCTCCTTTATTATTTGTTCAAATAAGTTTCCCACTTGTCACTCTTCCTCTTCCCCTTCTGGTAACCCTATAATTCAGATGTTAAAATGTTTAAAGATGTCCTGAAGGTTCCTAAGCCTCTCCTCATTTTTTTGAATTCTTGTTTCTTCATTCTTTTCTGTTTGGTTGTTTCTTTCTTCCTTCTGGTCCACTGCATTGATTTAAGTCCCAGTTTCCTTCCCAGCACTATTGGTTCCCTGTGTGTTTCCCTTCATTTCAATTAGTTTAGCCTTCATATGTTCCTTTAATTTGTGCCTAAAATCAACCAGTTCAGTGAGCATCCTGATCACCAGTGGTTTGAACTGTGCATCTGATAAGTTGGCTATCCCTTGGTCGCTTAGAAGTATTGGCTCTGGGGCTTTGATTTGTTATGTATGAGCCATAATGTTTTGGTTGGGTCGCACTTGTTACATATGAGGGGCAGAACCTTAGGTGTTCACCATGGTGGGGCAACCCAGTCACTGAGTTGTGGCACTGTATGTGGGGGCAGAGTCAGAGAGGGAGCAATGGCATTTGTTCTGCTCTCCCTCAGATTTTGGTACCCTCTGCCACTTCCCACAAGCAAATTGGGCTCTTCTGGTGCTGGTTCTTCAGTGGGTGGGCTTGTGTACATTCAAGGACCCTTGGGTCTCTCAAACGAACCCTCCTGTGAGGCTTGGAGCCTCTCATGGCACCTCAACCCCTGAAAGTTTTTTCAATCAGTGCTTTTGGGCTTTATTTCCTATCACTGGGGCCCTGGGTTACACAGTCTTTCACTGCCCCCCCTTTTTTTTCCTGGTTTATCTGTGCCCAAATGTGTCCTTGGTCAACCAACCACCTTCTGTGCCTTGTTTCCTCCCCGTACCCGGTTCTGCTAACCACCACCTCTTCTTGCCAGTACCCCTCTCTGCTCATCACTGACTCCGCCCCTCTTACCAGTCTGGATGAATGGTTCGTTGTTGTCAGACTTTGGTACAGTTCAATTTTCTGTCTGTTCTGCTTGTGTTTTTGTTTCTAAATCTTTCTTGTCCTTAAATTTGGTTATGTGAGGAGGTACAGTATTTCAGCTGGACAGGGTTATGTGAGGAGGCACAGTATTTCCACCTACACCTCCATCTTGGCCAGAAGTCTAATATATGATATTCTTGGCCACAATAAGTTGTTCTTTTTTAGAAAGAGCCTGTTGTGGCAACACTTTCATGTTTTAATTATTCTGGAAGTGTAACCCTTTCTAAAATGATTTCTATACACTTTTGTCTTGTTAAATAGGCTATGATCTAAAGGGATGTCCAAAGTTTTGGCATCTCTGGGCCACATTGGAAGAAGAATTGTCTTGGGCCACACAGTAAATACATCATGATATGCAACCACAAAAAAAACTCATAATATTTTAAGTAAATGTATGATTTTGTGTTTGGCCACATTCTTAGCCATCCTGAGCCACATGATGCCCATGAACCACAGTCTGGACACCCCCTGGAATTTTTTTCTTTCTTTTTAAAAAAATTATTTTAATTGTTGTTCAAGTACAGTCAGAATCAATATTTCTGACAGCTTCAATGCAATGATGCCTTTAGCCCCTAATTAGGTGTTTGAGTCATTTGTCCCTATACTAAATATTACATTATTTTGAAGTTTCTTGTGTTTGCTTTCCTCCACCATTTTTGTAAATAATTTTATTTAGTTATTTTTCAAGTACAGTTTTTTGTCTATTTCTCCCATCCCATCCCACCATTTTTTAAATGTAATTCATTTTCAGTTTATCAGCTCACTCTTTTTGTAGGCTTGTTTGCTGAAGCAGTCCATGTATCCTATTTAAATTTGTCATTTTTTTTACATAGAATAACAATGGTTTTTAGAATTGTATATAATTGAGATGATACATGCTACAAACTAATAAATGTTTTAATATGTGAAAAGAATAAAAAATAAATAAGTAAAATAGCCTTGCCTAGCCAGGTAGCTCAGTTAGAGTATTGTCCCAATATGCCAAGGTTGTGAATTTGATCCCTCGTCAGGGCATATACAGGAATCAACCAATGAATACATAACTAAAGAAAACAACAAATCAATGTTTCTCTCCTCTTTCTCTCTAAAAATAATTAAAAAATAAAATGAAAAAAACAGAGCCTAGCAACCATTTCTACACAAGAGGTTTTCTCTTGCAAACTTCACTTCAGGAAGAAGCCTGCACTTAAATACCTGCCTTTGCACTTAACTCTCTGCCTGCACTGTGTTTCTGCCATCTGAGCCTCACCTTATCATTCTTGGATTCCTATTTGAAGCAATATGCCAGAGATTTACCTCATTCAATCAGAGCTGCATATCTATAGCTCTATCGTCTTCATTACTAGCCAGTGAGAATGGCTTCATTCTGACCAATCAGGACAGTGCCTTTTGGGCCAAACAAACTGTGAGGATTTGGAGTTCTCATTTGCATGAAGAGGAAATTATCAATTGTCAAGTGCAGGAAGTTTTGTCTATATAAGTCACCTCCCCTATGGCTCTGGGAGTGCAGTTTTTTTTTTTCCACCAAAGACTAAAGAATGTGTTTCCCTGGCTGGAGCTGTTGGCAGGAGCTATCTCAATGGAGCAGACCAAGGCTGGAGCAAAGCTGAGTTGTTTAGCTGGACAGGGCTCTGGCTCCCAGACTGCTTTGTTCCAGGGCTGCATAGTGGCAGTGATGTTTTCACATCTGTGCTGTATCACAGTTGAGCTGTTTGCACTAGATAAAGTTCTTCACTGCACCCTAAATTGGGGATTCCTGTTGGTGTTGGATTGACACCAATGACAATTGACCATTGGGTTGACAAACCCAAATTTTAGTTCTGGGAAATGCTCAGTTTATTTTGCTGCGCAAGTGTGCATTTCTGAAAATTTGCCTAAAATTTATGTTAAATATCTTAGGGAAAGTCACAATTATAATTACTATAACAATGCCCAAACCCTAACTGACATTTTTTAGATGAATATGGGGTAGTGAATTTCCACCTTTCTTTGCCAGGGTTGCTGCCAAAGTGACAATTTCACCTCAAATCTTCCAGCCTACCTGATCCCTGAGGATTGGCTGAAATTATATTCTATTAGGACCTCTGCAGGCTGTGCATTCTGAGAACATTTAAGAAGTTATTGTCAGGGACTTCATTCCTACAGGAAGGGAAATCACTCTCCTAGCCATTCTCTGGCCAACCACGGAGGTAACGGGTTCTGAATAAGCTAAGGGGGGGGGGGAGGAGGGTAACACAGAGAATGCAGGGTTAGCCCTTTTTTTAAAAATGCTTCAGCTAGAGAAACATCATCATCATCATCAACAACTGTAGATGTTTCCTGAATATACTACTTTGATCCAAGCCCCCATATCAAGAAAATGAATGCTTCTGGAAACGAAGGTACTAACTCAAACTGCCTAGTCAACTTTTTAAAAATAAAATGGATCTTCAAAGAGCTTTTTGTGTTTTAAGTAGCAAACAAAATAACAGTTCATTAAATGTGTACTGCTTACTTCAGGTAGCATGCTAACTTTACAGTTAATGTAGGGTCTCCAAGCAGGGGAATTGGCTTTCTCTACATGCTAGCATAATTGATGGCTTAGGTGCCTGAGAACATTTTAATATCCCTTTACACAATCATGTGTACTTATGACTGTTTTATAAAACTTTGAGTATAATTTTACTCTTGATGTGGATTGTAATGTTTTTCTGTTGTGATTGTGCTCTTTAGTCATATTCAAGATTCTTCTGAAGTCAAATATTTTTTCAGTTAGTGCAGTGAAGCATTGTGGAAAAATGATGGGTTAGGGCTTGCCAAAAATGGGAAACGCATTTATTTGGAGTCTCAGATTGGCACTTTGAAATCACCTCATCCAGTTTTGATCAACTGGGAAACTAATGACATTTGGAGTGCATTTTCCATTCTGTAGGACTGTCTTGAGCATTGTCATAGATTTAGTACTCCTGGCCCATACCTACCAAATGCCATTGGAATCACCCATAAATTTGGACAACATTAAAATACCTCTAGGGAGGTTGGGGAGGGGGATTGTCATTGGCTGCGAATTGCAGATCAACCCAACCACCCATGAATGGCTGCATCTCCCCTTTAGGTTTTCTTTAAAGATAGCCGGTCAGCGAGCTGTGCACTTACATCCCAGTGATGAAGAAATCGCCATCTCCTAAAGCCATATTTGAACTCTACTCATGAGTAAAATGCTATTTTTATGGCTTAACCTCACCCTCTCCATTACCTCACTTCCATCATTTGTCCTTGGTCTATAACACAGGTCTCTTTGTGTCTCATCTCCCTCCACATGAATGCCCTTCAGTACTTGAAAGGAGTCATTGTGTTCCTGCTGTTCCATGACAGTCTCCCACCTCTTTTGGAAACTTACTGCGTCATTCATGTAGGTTTGCATTTTATGGTAAAGCACTTTTTATATTCATTTAACTTTCACATGATGTAAGTGGAATTACAGATAATGAAATGGAATCTCAGTTTCAATAACTTACCCAAGACTGCATTACTAGTAATTGGCAGAGCCACACATGAAACTAGGTCTCAAAATTCAGCGCCTGTCACAATTTTGACAGTATTCACTAAATTTTGTCCAGTCTCTCCCCCCCATGATGTCTCCTTTCTTTCTATCTCTCTGTTTATACCTCCCATAGTAGAAGAAATCAATGGATCCAGTTGATCAATGGATCCTTTCCCTGTACTCATATCTTTTACTATATGACTTTGCAAATTCCTCCTATCAACAGGTGAAATGTGCTTCTATAACTTTGATTTGGGGTCCAATAGAATGAGCCACTATATATTCATGTAGTGAATGTATCATTATGCCAGATATGATATTAGGCCCCAAGAAGCCTGTGTGACCCCACTTTCTCTTTTGTATTTTTGCTATCACCATACGCAATGGGCTGAGCTATCTTAGCTAGCCTCGTCTAGATTAGGTGACTAACAGTCAACCCACAGAAATGTAAAAATACATAATTGATTTCATTTAACTTACAGAGTTTGGGGGAATTTGTTATACAGCAATTGCTAACTGATACATTTCTCCAACCTTTAGACAACAAAGACTTCACTTTAACCATTGTTTTTTCCTTCATTACCTGAGAGCCTGTACTAGCTTTCTCAATATCTCATCTTTTGCTTGTTCCACAAACAACTACTAACTCTCTGCCCACCCTTTCTGTGGGAAGGTGCTCCCAACTCTTAATGACCAAATTCTACTTGGTCCCTGCAGCCTTTATTGCCTTTACAATCCTGCACTTATTCTTTTTTTTTTTTTTTTTGTAAATCCTCACCTAAGGACATATTGATTTGAGAGAGAGAGGGAAGGGAGAGAGAAAGAGAGAGAGAGAGAGAGAGAGAGAGAATAGATCTAAGAGAGAAACATCAATCAGTTTTCTCCTGTACATGGCCTGACTAGAGATTGAACCTGCAAGCTAGATATGTGCCCTGACCAGGGAATGAACCTGCAACCCTTCGGTATATGGGACAGTGTTTTAACTAACTGAGAAACTCAGCCAGGGCCATCCTGCACTTCTGAAATTTCTGCCTTGGCTTTCATGACACTTCCTATGTTTCTCATCTCCCATATCCTTCCAGGAGTCTTCCCTGTGCCCTCTTGTCTCTTGTTTGCTTCACTCTCTCCAGGGGCTCCATCCTCTCCTGGAACCTCAAGGATCACCAAAGCTCTGACAGCTGTTTCCAGTGGCACATCCCTTCAACGTTGTAGCTGTGTGTGCATGTCTACTTGACAGCTTCCCCAGGAGGTCCTGCCAATTTCAGCAAGGAAATTATTGCACACCAAGTGGAGGAAGGACCAGCATGAGGAGAGAATGGTAGCCAGGGCTTCAGACAGGCAGGTACCACAAGAATCCTAGCAAGATGTGGTGTGGTCAGAATTAGGAAATCAGAGTTAACAGGAAACTTTGTTAGAGCATCCATGCTTCTACTTGTAGAGTTGGAGTTTTGTTTTTGGATGTCAGTGTAGAACTTCACATTTATCTTTATAAATATAGCCCTGGTTAAATTTAGCTGAGTACTGCAATCTGTCACACTCCTTGTTAGGCATCTATCTCCCCTTGACTTGTGTCACTCAGTCATATGATACCCTACTTAAGTCACAGATAACATTGACAAGAATGGGCTTGGCAAAAATAATACAATAAAGACTCATTTTAGCTGCCAGATGGATGCATATCTCAGAAACTGATGTTGGATTTATGGGATTTAGAATTGGGGGAGCAGAAAGCATACAAGGAACATAGAAAAAGAGTATGGTCTATTGGGGAGCTGAATATGGTTGTAGCATCAGCAGGCAAGGAGTAAGAAGGCTGCCAGGGGACAGTAAAAGCAGGAAGCAACTTGGGAAAATTCTGAGGCATAATAGGGAGGCATAAAGTGTTTCAAGGAGAGGAGTGACATAATTATATTTGTGCTCTTGACCTCCAGCATCAGTACTAAAAATCCTCATCAGTGTGACATGAGAGAGCAAAAGGGAAATAGATGGCTGCTACTTGGTTCAAACGAAAAGTTATGTGATTCTGAGCAAAGGAGATAGTTGTGGCAAATGAGAGCAAGGACTAGAAGAATGTGACTGAATTGAGCAGAAAGAAGGCTCAAGTCACAGGGGTTCAGCAGAATTTGTTCAGCACTGGTGTCCAGAGCAGTCATAAGGGAAAGACACAAGTGAAATTATGACTCATAAAGAGTGAATCAAGGACTTCCGCCAAGATTGAGGCATAGGTGGAAACACAATGCCTTCTCACACAACCAAGTTTAAAAACAAAATTTTAGCAACAAAAACGCAGCCAAACCACAGAAAATTGAATTATACGGAAGTCCGACAACAACGAATCCTTCAGCCAAACCGGTAAGAGGGGCAGAGCCAGCAGCAGAGCAGGTCGGGCAGGAAAGATTCACTGGACCTACCTGGGTACATGACCCAGGTGCACGGGCAGCCATAGGCAGATCCCAAGTGTGGAGTAGCAGCAGGCGGACCCACTTGAGGGCGCAAGGCAGCGGACGCACTGAGGGCTGACCGTGGTCACACATTCGCCTGCAGATAAACTAGCGAAAGAGCGAGCAGTGAGAAGGACTGCAGGCCCCAGCAGCGGAAAGCAGGAGAAGGGGTAGCTATTGTCCCTCTCTGACCCTGCCCCCACATACAGCATCACAAAACAGCGACCTGGGTGGCCCCACCCTGGTGAACATCTAAGGCTCCGCTCCTCATATGTAACAGGCTTGAACAGAGCAAAACATTATGGCTCAAAAAGAACACAAAGCTCCAGAGCCCATAACTCTAAGTGACAAAGAAATAGCCAGACTTTCAGATGCACAGTTCAAAACACTGGTGATCAGGATGCTCACAGAACTGGTAGATTTTAGGCACAAATTAAAGGAACATATGAAGGCTAAACTAATTGAAATGAAGGGAAACACACAGGGAACCAATAGTGGTGGGAAGGAAACTGGGACTCAAATCAATGCAGTGGACCAGAAGGAAGAAAAAAATGACCAAACAGAGAAGGATGAAGAAACAAGAATTCAAAAAAATGAGGAGAAGCTTAGGTACCTCCAGGACATCTTTAAACGTTCCAACATCCGAATTATAGGGATACCAGAAGGGGAAGAGGAACAGCCAGGAATGGAAAATTTACTTGAACAAATAATTAAGGAGAACCTCCCCAATCTGGAAAAGGAAATAGACTTCCAGGAAATCCAGGAAGCTCAGAGAGTCCCAAAGAACTTGGACCCAAGAAGGAACACACCAAGGCACATCATAATTACATTAGCCAAAATTAAAATGAAGGAGAGAATCCTAGAAGCAGCAAGAGATAAGGAGACAGTCACCTACAAAGGAGTTCCCATCAGACTGTCAGCTGACTTCTCAAAAGAGACCTTTCAGGCAAGAAGGGGCTGGAAAGAAGTATTCCAAGTCATGAAATGCAAGGACCTACATCCAAGATTGCTCAGTCCAGTGAAGCTTTTATTTAGAATGGAAGGGCAGATAAAGTGCTTCTCAGATAAGATCAAATTCAAGGAGTTCATCATCACCACGCCCTTATTATATGAAATGTTAAAGGGACTTATCTAAGAAAAAGAAGGTAAAAAAGATGAACAGTGAATGGACAGCAAACTCACAGTTATTAAGAACCACACCTAAAACAGTAGCAAACTAAGAGGACAGCTAGATCAGGAGCGAACCATAGAAATGAAGATCACATGGAGAGTTAGCAACAGGAGAGTGGGAGAAGGAGAAGGGGGAGAAGGTACAAAAAATAAGTAGCATAGATGGTAGGTAGAAAATAGATAGGGGGAGGGCAAGAATAGTAGGGGAAATATAGAATCTAAAGAACTTGAGACACGTGGTCATAAACTAAAGGGGGGATGGTGGGGGAGGTGGTGTGCAGGGTGGAGCAGAATGAAGGGGGGATAGAACAACTGTAATGGCATAATTAATAAAATATATTTTTAAAAATAATGAATCACTCATTTATTTGAAAAGTCCATTGAGCATTTACTATGGTCCAGACACTGGACAAGAACTTGGGGATATGTTTGTGAAGAAAAGGAGCATTGCCCCACCTCTGGGGGTTTGCAACCTATAATGTAGTGAGAGGCCAGGAGCCAGGAATGAATATTTAAGCTGAGGGATGAAGGATAAGAATAACAGGCAATTGGATTCAATATGGCAGCAGACTAGGTGGAAGCTACACTCACCTCCCAGGAAAAAACTGGAATTACAATTAAATTATAGAACAATCATTCTGAAAAACCAACTGAAAACTAGCTGAAGAGAAGTCTTATAACCAAGAGTTTACAGAAGAACCTACATTGAGATAGTAAGAAGGGCAGAGACATGAAAAAGACTGGTCCTACTCCCACAGGGTGGCAGCTTAGGTTTTGGAGGGATATGTCAGCTGTGAAGGTTTCCCCTGAGAAGCATGGGCGTAAACCTAAGCTGAGCTCCTAGTCCAGAACACCAGAGCCAGGAAGAGATGCCCTTATAGTATCTGTTTGTGAAAAGCAATGTGATTTCTATCCTACAGGGAGAGGCAGGAGTCCAGTAGAGACACAGGCACCCTCTTAAAGGGCCAACATACATAACTTTGTTCATAGCCACTTACCCAGAGCTCTGATGGAGGGAGGATGTAGCAGACTAAAGTTGCATGAGGAAACTCTGTGGCTTGTGGCTCTGGGGAGAAAACCAAAGGTATAGCTGCTGGGATCCTTGTGCTGAGTCATTCTCCAATACTGCAGATGCCATGTTCCTCACGTATAGCACTACCCTCCACTCAAGTATCAGCCTGAGGGAAAAGCAATTGCCCCAATCTCTGGACTCCCTTTTACCCCACCCTGCAGAGCTTATGTCCTGTTGAGGAGTCAGCTGTCTTGGCCAGGGTGTAAAGTTCTGGGAAGACTCCAGGGATATCAGTGACTGAATTGTGTGGCTTTGGGGTTGGGGGGGCCACTGCCCTTGCTTTTACTGTGAACCCAAAAGGTACACCCCCATCATGGGAGATCTGCCAGTGACACCCTCCAGGCCCACCTTGTAGGCTCTGGCTCTGGAAGCCCCATCCATGCGACTCCTGCTGGCTCTGCCCTGCCAAAGTTGGGTGAAATCCAAAACAGACTGAGTAATGTGGCTCAAGAGCAGAGGCAACAATCTCCCATTCTCCCCTAAACCTGACTGGCTCACTCCTCTCATGGGAGACCCACTAGCCTCATACTCCTGACTCCCAGTAGCTCCAAAATGCTGAGCCCTGTCTCCTCCTGGCAGAATCTGAGACTAAGTTGTGTGGCTTTAGAATAGGTGACATTTTTCATATCAATCCTTTCACACAGCCAAATCTTGGTCTGTTTGTGCCTAAGAAACTCTTTTGGCCTCACCTTGATAATTCCCTGAGACCCTGTTGCAACACCTACATATACAGCACCCACCAGATGGCAGCTAGACTTGGTATATCTAGGGACATTTGCTCAGTGGCCCAGCACTGGCACAGAGTTTGAACCGACACCAGTCTGGTGAACACAACTTGCCCCAACCTAATGACTCACTGTGAATCTACCTCACACAACTCGAGTATAGCCAGAGGCCTTTTCAGTTATTGAGCCTAACAAGCAGCCATAGGCAGAGGCAGGTGGAGACAGATCTCAGGGTGCCTTGGGACTTTTGCTGATATGCCTGGGCCCAGTGCTGGTAAAAGTCAGCCTTGGTGTGTAGCTTGGGCCTTCCTGCACACACTGGAGCTCAGTAGAGGTAGCCACAAAACGTGGATCACTTATAGCTCCAAACAGGTCACTGAGGGCCAGTCACAGGCAGTGTCTTACATTGGTCTGCACTAGGTTCACTTCCAAGAAGCCCAGAACCAACACAGCCAGTGGCCAGCTTCAGAAAACATCACAGTGGGATACAATAAGCTTCACAAGCAGCATGCCCAAAAGGAGATCTTGGCAGGCACCAAACCCTGCTGAGGCAAATACTGCTTCATTCAGTCAGCACTTGTACAGGAGGTCGAATGCTGTGGTTAGGGTTGAGCCTCATAGTTAGGCAGCCTGAGGGTCAATCCCATTCATGAAAGTGCCAATAATATCAAGACTCAAATACCACAAAAGAGCCCACAATACTCACACAAGGGACATTCCTGGAACACCAACTCAGGATATCAGAGAGACTGCACCACTGTACCCTGATGTGGACTCTATCCTGTGGAGTCTGTATGTTGTGGATACATCAAACAAATTCACATGAACTACCAAAGCCCTGTGGAGAAAAAGGGACAGCATGGCCACTCTCTAAGAGAGAACACCTTGGCCACTCTCAAGGGGAGAGAACCTTGACCCTTGCCTTCACAAGTTTTTATTGGCTTCCTAATAGCGTACATCAAAGAAGGTTATGCTCAAGTTTGCTTTAGGTAATTACTTTTTACAAATAACTAAGGAAAGGATGTTACTGATTACTTTCTACAAATTAACAAGGAAAAATGTTGTAAATGCAAGGAAACAATAAGAGTAATTAATCTGGTTACACTCCATCCTTGGGAGAATTAGCACAGACTTCAGGAAGTTACTTTAAAGATATGCAGTAAGAGTTTGTTGCTTCAGCTCAGGGTGAGGGAGTTTTAGCAAGAGCAAGCCTCAAAGCAGCCTAGGTATAATGCAGGCCTGGTTTCCCACAAGAAAGGCAATCCCGTGGGTTTGGCATCCTGTGTCCTGACACACGCCTATGGGCTTTCTGATAGGGCTAGGCTGCATTTGCCATTGCCACACAGATTGGTTCCCAATAGTACCCCACAGGACACCTACTACATAAGGTCATCATATAAAGACGGAAAGTCATAGCACATCTTTCTAATATATAGAAACAAACACAAAGAGGCAGCCAAAAATGGGGAGACAAAGAGGCAAGCCCCAAAGAAAGGAGAATTTCCTATAAAAAGAACTAGATGAAAGGGAGACAAGTAATTTATCAGCTGTAGAGTTGAAAGTCATGGTTATAAGAATGCTTGAGAGTAATGCCCAGAAAAAGGACACAGAAACATCAATAAAAAGCATGAGTCAGGAATAAAAATGCAATATATGAAATAAAGAATACACTAGAAGGAATAAACAGTAAGTTGATTAAAACAGAGGATCAAATCAGCCATTTGGAAAACAAGATTGAGAAAAACCTCAGCTAATCAGAACAGCTAAAAGAAAAAATAATTGTTCTTTTCTTTAGAAGAAAAATAATTCTTCTAAAAAGAAATTTTTTTAAATTATTTTTTAAATTAATTTTTTAATTTTTACCCAAGGACACTTTTTTTCATTGCTTTTCAGAGAGAGGAAGACAGAAAGGGTGAGAGAGAAACATTGATACAAGACAGAAGCATCAACTGGTTGCCTTTTGTATAGTACATGCCCCCAGAGTGGGGATCATGTGCACACAGACAAAAAATTTAACTCACAACCTAGTTATGTTCCCTGACTGTGATCAACCTGCAACCCTTTAATTATGGGATGATGCTTCAACCAAGTAAGCTACACTAATCAGGGCAAGAAAAAAAAGAATTGTTAAAATGGAAGATAGTTTAAGGGACCTTTGGAACAAAACTAAGCATAACAACCTCCACATCATAGGGGTATCAGAGGAGAAAAAGAAAGCAAGGGATGGAGAACCTAATTGAAGAAATGATGACCCAAATCTTCCCTAATGTGGTGAAGGAAAAATACATATAAATCCAGGAAGTGAAGAGTCCTAAACAAGATCAATCAAAACAGGCCTATACTAAGCAAGACACATCATAATTAAAATGGCAAATGTTAAAGAAAAAGGGAGAATCTTAAAAGCCACAAGAGAAATACACTTAGTAACTTATAACAGAGCTCCCATAAGACTGTTAGCTGATTTTTCAACAGAAACAATTCGGGTGAGAAGAGATTGGCATGAAATATTCAAAGTGATAAAAAGCAAGGACCTACAACCAAGACTACTTTCTCCAGAAGAGCTATCATTTAAAGTTGAAGGAGAAATAAAGAGCTTCCGAGACAAGAATAAACTAAAGGAGTTTGTTACCACTGAACAAGTATTACAACAAATGGTACAGTGCATACTTTAAGAAGGAGAAGAAAAAACAAAAAAACATAGTTAAAAGAATACAATGGCTATAAATACACACCTATGAATAATCACTTTAAATATAAGTGGCTTGAATGATCCAATCAAAAGATAGGTGAATAAATAAGAAAAATAAGACCCATTTATATGCTGTCTATAAGACCCCCATCTCAGAATGAAAGATACACATGTACTAAAGATAAAGGGATAGAGAAAGATACTTCATGGAAATGGAAAGAAAAAAAACACTAGGTAGCAATACTCTTTTCTGACAAAATAGACTTTAAAACAAAGACTGTAGGGAGACAAAGAAGGACACAACATAATGATACAAGGAATAATCCAACTAGAGGATAAAATCCTTGTAAACATTTATGCACCCAACATAGGAACACCTAAATATGTAAAGCAAATCTTGATGAGCATAAAGGGAGAGATTGACAGTAATAAAGTCACTGTATGGGATTTTAACACATCACTAACAGAAAAATAAACAAAGAAACTGTAGCCTGACATTCTTTACGAGGAGAGCACCTGACCAGAAGATAAGTCAAAAAGCATCTTCTGTGAGGTTCAAGATGGCGGTGGACTAGGACGGAGCAGATACCAGTTCTTAGTACAAAAGGAACAGAAACCTGTCCGATCGGAGGAGGTGAAACCAGCAAGCCAGTAGTTGCCAAGCATATATGAAAATAAGAGACCAGAAACCTCATCTGTCACAGAGGAACCAGACAGTAGGGAGACAGCAGCGGTACAGTAGTCTCTGGGACGGAGCACAGAGAAACAGCCGGTGCAGGGTAGGGGAACCAGCGCCCAGTGGCGAGAGCCCAACGGAGCACAGGACAGCCTTCAGCGCCCAGACGGCTCCCTCCCTAGGATTTTGGGGCCAGGGGCCTGCCAAGTGGTCCAACCAGAGGGGAGCAGAGGTGATTTCAGTCTGTGCATAGTTCGGAGGTCCCGTGTCTGGTGGGAACTGTGTCTGGGAGAGTGCCTAAGGGCGCCTGGGGGAACGTTCAGTGCCCAGAGGGCTCCCTCCCCGGGATTTTTTCTGCCGGGCAGGCCAAGTGGCCCAGGCAAAGAGGTGTGGAAGAAATTTTAGCCTGCACGCGGGGAACTAGTCACTCCACATGCAGTGTATCGGAGACAGTGCCTGAGGGTGCCTAGGCCAATGTTCAGTGCCCAGAAAGCTCCCTCCCTAGGAATTTGGGGCCTGGACCTGCCAAGAGACCCAACCAGAGGGGAGCAGAGGAGATTTCATCCTGCACACAGTTCTGGGTCCAACGCCTGACGTGGTGCTGCTCCATCCCTAGGTTTTTTTTGGCAGAGGTTGGCCAGGGGACCCAGACAAACATAGGAGCAGAAGGGATACACACTACGCAGCATGTCATGACCTGCGCACAGAGTTTCTAGGTCAGCGCCCAGTCCTCA